>NW_027508734.1:44905000-45082500 GCF_051911475.1 Siphateles boraxobius | reverse complement strand
TGTGTGTGTGTGTGTGTGTGGGTGGGTGTGGGTGTGGGTGTGTGTGTTTCTTGCAGACGGTGTGAGTAAAATCCAATTATCAAGGCCACGGCATTAACATTCCTGCAGTCTGGCAGGTGACGGCAGAACCTTTTCAGGCAGTAGGGCCGCCACACCCTGACAAAGGCCGGCGATGAAGATGTATAGATGCTGAGCGGAGGTCCCGCAGGGGTGCGCTCACAAACACAAGGCCATTCTTAAGGAATTCATAGCTTTTCTTGGTGGAGTAAAACCAGACTGTCTGTGTCATTTGACTACATGGCAGCTTAGGGTGAGAGCTGGAGTTTCCCTGTGAAGACACAGTGGACCAGACAGGGGAGGACTTCAAGTACTGGGAAGTCAAATTCCATAACAAAAATAAACTACTGCCAACCCGTAAGGGGAAATCACAAATGAGATATTTAAACTTAAAGGGTTAGTTCACCCACAAATGAAAATTAAGTCATTAATTACTCACCCCCATGCTGTACCAACCCCGTAAGACCTTCGTTCATCTTCGGAACACAAATGAAGATATTCTTGATTAAATCTGAGAGGTGGATCACTGCTACATAGGCTGCCAGAGGGAATGAAACTTGACGGCCCAGAAAGTCATTAAAGAACATGTTTAAATATTCTATGTGCCTACAGTGGCTCAACTATAAGTTTATCAAGCGACGAGAATACTTTTTTCCGAAAAAAAAACACATAAATAACGACTTTATTCGACTATTCCTTTTCTTCCTTGTGGGCCTGAGAGGGAGTTCAAGAGATTTCCACGACGCATGCGCGAGAACTGAGAAGAGGACGTTCTTCTTCTAATACTTCTTGTTCAGTTCTCGCGCATGCGTCGTGGAAATCTCTCGAACTCTCGTCTCAGGCCATAACATCACCATAACATCATAATATACATTAAATACATAATTCACCCGCTATATTGCAAAATATACCAGATTTTTTATATCATGAAATATATCGGGATAACCTGGTTTCTTTTGAGACTCCCCTGCTTCACAGTATAGTAATAATGATAAGCTAAAGCATAGCACGTTGCCGTGATTGGTAGTTTGTGACGTACAGAAAACTGGCGATTTCAAACCACGTTTTTGAGAGTGTCTTTTTTTCACTGCAGTTTTAAGGAGAAAATATAAATGCATTATAAAATTGTAATGTGTAAATTCACTTGTAGCATTAAAATGACAATTTTTTTTTAGTGAAATGTAATTAATTAACTTAGAATAAATAGTACAGAACTTTAATATTCATTTATCAGTTATCGGCTTAACAATATTATTAATAAATTGTCTCAGTTGTTTTTATTTTGATTTCTAGATCACAGAACACACAATATATACTTAATATATACTTAAGGACAAACATCTCAGACCCAGCTGATACTTAAATTAAACATAAGTATAATATTTCCTGAGCTTTGAAAAAATATTGGCCCAGAGAAACATTTTAGATTTATTAAATAAAAAACCATGAACTCAAGAGTGTGTGTGTATGTAAATGTATATGTATATGTGTGTGTGTATATATATATATATATAAAATCAGGAACACACTCTCTCTCTCTCAGCATGCTTGACTTGAGATTTTGAGTGTTACACAAGCAAGCAATGCCATGATAACAGTAAAATCCTGTGATTTATTATATAGCACAGCCTCACACAAACACACACATTCTCTTTAAGGGTGATCTGATCTCCTTGGGAGATGCCAGACAAGCACAGTAGCAGAATGATTGGCGGTGGCCCTTTGTACTTTGTGAATCCGCAGGTGCAGCGGATCCCTTACTGAGAAGAGCGAGTGTGTGTGTCGTCACAAAGCCCTGTGCTGTTCTGCTTTCTGCACTCACACATCAGCTCATATAAGATCAGATCCTCCTTTAAGAGCACCAGCCTTACCAGCTTCCAGCCAAACCGCAGCATTAAGCAGAGCTGACTGTCCAAATCCCACAAGATAACATGAGTGAAAGAGAAAAACAACAAGTGCGAGAGCTTTCCTCACAATGCTGAGGACTATAGAAGTTGGCGCTTGAATGAAGCCAACACACTCTGAATCAGCACTGCTTTCTTGAAAGGTGAATAAAATAAAAAAGGATGCAAGGATATCCTTGTGTAAATGTTATTCAAAGCCTTTAACTTGTCCAAATCACTTCAATTCAATGGGATCACTTTTCAGAACACAAGCCAAAATTGATTCTTATGCTTTCTAGAGAAAATGTGAGTGGTGTTTAGAGAAAAGTAAGTGGTGTTTGCCTGTGTAATATTCGCCACCACTGGTTGTTTAGGTGGTTTCCAGGGCGATGCTATGTGGTTGCTATGGTGTGTAAGGAGTGACCTTTAATGCATTGCTAAGGAGTTGCTAAGTGATTGCTTACTAGTCAATCCCATATTGTGTGCATCATGAAGGCTTTTCACTAGTAATGCACAGCTCATGATTTTTTATTGCCGATTCAGATTCTTTTAAAAGCAAATTGGCCGATTCTGATAACGGTTGCAGATTTTTTTTTCTTTGTTTAAGCAAATTTATTTGTTGTTTATTTGATCTATAAACATGCCAAACTGGCCCTAAAAATATTTTACAAATTAAATAAATAAAATACATACTTACATATACACACACACATTTGAAATAGGAGACAACCACTTAATTTTATCATGATACAAACAAACATGCTACACACATGCAGCATGAGCAGTTGTTTTCGATTTCAATTAGATTGTATCATTTCAAGATTTAAAGCAAAAACAGAATGGTGTGACTTTAGATTTTTGGAATTATGCTAGATAAGACACACATGCACAAAACAAACAGCAGATAGACTGAATGAAAATGCAAATTCGCTCTCCAATAGTATGTGGCACTTATGGAACAGCAGCCTGTGATAATAGTTTTTCCTTGGTTACCGCTGTAACTGTTCCATTTTTCCATTGGCCACAGGATTGTTAAACTTTAGTGCAAAGGACACAAGTGTGTGATTGTTACTGATGCAGGTATCTTGTTACATGGCTTATCTGTATTGCTCAAAACAAAATTCCCTTAAGAGGGACAAATAAAGTATTATCATCGTACACCAAGCAGCGCTACGCTTATAAACCTGAACCTGGTAAATGGAACCTGTAATTTAGCAATAAATTACAATGAATTTACCAATAAATTCATATAAACCCCCACCCCCAATTCCCTATTTATATTTTCTTTCAGTATTTCCGGCATCACAAACAGTGAGCTTGCTGTGCCTGATACAGTATATTCTCTGCTGGTACATCTATGTACTCGTTTTTTACATCCATCTTCAGTGTGTTCCGTTTCTGGCCTGTGTTAACATCCTGTTTGCGAATTACATTTTGGGAAATTATTGCAATTGCGCAAGTCCAGAATAGAGATCGGACAAAATAAAATGAAAAAAATGATCGTGTGTTTGGAGCAAGATCCGGTTCCGATTTAGGGCCGCTCGACTGGTGAATCTCCACTTTTCAGGAAACGGCAGCAGAAAATGTCAAGTTGTCTTACAATGGGCAATGTTCATAACCACAATACCACGCATTAAAATGTGACCCATCAAATAAGGCTAAGGGTCATTTATCTATAAAACAGTCTTGACATGAAATCCTGTAGTGTGTGTGTGTGTGTGTGTGTGTGTGTGTGTGTGTGTGTGTGTGTGTGTGTGTGTGTGTGTGTGTGTGTGTGTGTGTGTGTGTGTGTAGCATGGGGCAGGTCACTACTCTTGCCAGTTCTGGTTACATCTTCCCCACACTCTTACAAACCTCCCTCTCACTTCAATAACTCTGTGGCTTTGTCCACAGCCAGAAGGACTGATCTTAATTATTCTTGGATTCAGCATAGGGAAAAAAAAGTCAACCCTTTTTCTCATTCAGTTTTTCATTCATGCATTATGATACTACTCAGCCATTTCAAGCCTGGTAAAGTGGAACACCTTTTTCTTATATCGGTCTGTCGTTCATTTTGTAATCCATATTCAATGCCACAATAAACTTCTGACCAACTTTCCATGCATGATTTTCTAAACTAAAGGTTCTCAACAAAACTGCGACACTCTCACTCTACAGTTTCCAAATGGCTCAATTCCAAAACATAACTCTTACTTAGTTAGGATACATTTCAGTTGTGATGCTCCTTAAGCAGCAAACAAGGCAGCTGAGCTCGCTAACTGAAATGGATCCTAACTAACTAAGAATTTTCAATGCTCACAAACAAGGGGACTCCCAATCTAGACTTTCATTCAATCTACAGTAGGGAGCCTAAAAGAAAACATGTTATAAAAACTTTAATTAATAACTTTAACAAATATGCCTTCTATAATGCTTTTCAGATAATTACTGTACCACAGTTAAAATAAATATAAACAATATATTTTAAATAAATTCCTATGTTCAATGTATCTGCCCACAAACCCGTTCAGGACCTTCATGGAATGGATCCCTAGTTGAACGTTACAGCACAAAATTGCAATTCAGCTTATTCCAATCAAGTTTGGCTTTAGCATGTTGCTAAGCTAATAGTAGCCGCGTTTCCATTACAGATATGTGCGAAACTTTTGCGATATTTTCTAAATGACGATAAAAAAACTATTGGGAAATGACGGCGTTTCCATTTACCGATCCTTATGCGAAAGTTTTATGCCAAAACATTTTTTTTTTTTTTTTTTTTGCGATAAGTCATTCCAAAAATCATGGCAACGAATGTTGGTAGGTTTAAGAATATCTTTCTATACGTTTCTGGGTATTTTTTCCATTTTATCTGATTCAATGTCTGGATAAATTGTGGCATTTCTTTGTTGTTTAGAATCCAGTATTCCCATAATTCCTTTCTCTTTTACGAGTTTAATAAAGAACTCTGTCTTGTCTTCTGTCCAAACATCTTTAAAGAATGATCAACTGTTACGTACAGGTGACCTGTAAATACGGACTGCATTTCCATCGCAGTTTTGCGAAATATTAATTTTTCGAATTGCCTGAAAAACAACCTCATTTGAGCGTAAAAACTTTTCTGCAATGTATGGGAGTTTGTGCGAAATTGACGTGTTTCCATTGGGCGTATTTTCAATTTGCAAATTCAATTTGCGCAATTTGAGGGGTGCTGCAAACTTCCAACAACTCAATATAATAATAAAGAGCTGTATTGAATATACAGTACTGTATACAAATATTGACAACAATAGTCAATTTGTATTAGATACAACTATTGTATCACTAATTTTGGGCATTTAATTAAACGTGTTTTTTTTTTTTATATAAAATATCATATGCCATCTTGAATGAATTTTTACTTATGGCTATGATTGTTGATCCTGATTGTGGAATGGTAGGACACTTGAAGGGTTTGTTGAGTCGACAGTGACCACTGTAACATACACTTCATCATTACAAACCCTGTGGGAATGTAGCCCCTGACAAGCCACTTCCCGCCACACGTACACACAAGCAAGCTCCAGCAGCTGTGTAAGTGTGCGTGCATGCACAAGCATCTTTTGGCTACATTTAGTGACCTAAATACCTTAACTATTTCTATTCATAAAAACTATACATCTGTGAATGCTATATGCACAAAAGCACACTCATGTTGACCTACACAAACCCACATTTGATTGACCTGGTCACGCCAAGCTAACATCAGCTCAATAAAAACACATCAAGCACTTTAAGACATTTCTCCACACATACACATGCGGAGGTTTGCTAGGCCAGCGGGAGTAGTGGCATGTTGGCGAGTTGTGGATTACAGTCTGACAGTGGCCCATTGTTAATTGAATGCCATGTGTGAAAGCTACAGAGAGATTAGTTTGTACAGCTGCTGCCATTTGTCATAACTGCCCTTAACAAGACACACATGGTGGGTTCTGGTTCAAGTCATAAGAGTCCTGGCTTCTCTCTTGTTCACTGCCCAATGCCTTCGGAATTAGCTCATGAAGATGTACCAAATACCAAAACACATTATTGTCCTTGAAAAACGATTGTTGTTTTACTATTTATTGCTGGGTTTTAATAATCAACTTACTTGAAAAATTAATCTTAGGGACACCCTGATTAGGCTGGTTGGGGTTCACCTGACGCTGATAGAACAGACATGAGATGTGCTTGTGTTATTATTCCCATGAATAATCTCCCTTCATTACACACAAAAATGCATTACAAAGAAATTAAGGTTTAGCAATCCTGAATTTGTTAATGTAAGGGAAAGGCTAAATATGATACATCCTCTCTGGAGAACAATGGTCAACTTTCCTCTAATCCTTCTTAACGCAGAATTAAAAGTTCAAGTCTGTGTCTGAGCAAAGGTGGCATTGTTCTGTTGCTCGGAAAAGACACTACAAAACATTGTAATGCAGCTCCACTGATGGCAAATGAATGAGCTGGAGGAAATTCCAGCTGGCAGTTATGGATTGGGATGTTTTCAGGTTTAGGGGTAAATGTGGTCAAGTGGGTATCACAAAACAATGGCCACAGTGAAGCCAGGACTAGTTTCCAACCCAGTAATCAAAAAGGAAAGACTACTTTAACCTATAAAGTGTCCCTTTTTTTGCCTTTTTGTCACACGTCACCACAATCTGTTCATTTTTAATCATTCGTATGTTGCTACACTGACCATGGGTGAAAAATAAAAATGCAATGTGTACACTTTTGACCAAGCACAGCTGTAGTAATATGCTTTCTCTGTCATAGCAAACTTTATTGGACCGTATAATTACTTTATTATTTTGGGAAAAAAAGCATAAATGTAGTGTGGGGTTCAGGGCCTATGCACATGTAACATCCTTAATTACAAACTTCCACGGCTGAACTCGAGACCCAAATCTGAAGTACTTGCATACAAAAATATACTGGCAGTACTGACAAATGCCATGGCAGAGCTGCGGTTATCAAAGCTGTATGCCTGATTTTGTCTAAGTGCAGGGTTTAGGAACTGAAGTGTGGGCGAGCGTGTGTGTGAGTGTGTGTGTTTCTGCATGTGTGTGTGTGTGAGAGTATGTGTGTGGGTGGGAGCATGTTCTACAAAAGTCAGAGAGGCACATCGGGGGAGAAGGAGAGAGAGGGGAAAAAACAGCAGCTAGATTCCTGGGCAAGCAGAAAGGAAGGCCAATTTGAGAAAAATTCCAGTAATCCGGAGCCAATGCATATATCCTTTCAGTGCAGGCTCTCATAATGAGGCACATACGTAGCCGTTAAAGGCCTGTATTCATTAGCGGCCCCGTTACCGGCAGAGTGCGTTTAATCACCGCACCCCAACTGCTAGTTCCGCAGCGCTCTGAGTTTAACACACCAACTTCCCAGAACCCTGGGCCCTGAACTCTCACCGGATAGGGCAAATTACAGGAACAGACTTCTTCAGAAACGAAGAGCTGAAAGCCGCAACAAGTTCACTATCAGTGACAGGTGGATCCAACACTGGAGATGTCAAAAATAGCAGTATTTCATTGACGAGTCGAAGACTTTTATACCAAGAAAAATTATGGAACGATAAAAGTCTTTCTACAATCAAAATATGAAAACTGTAGTACAGTTTTAAAACACATAGCTTAAAAGACCTATTTCATTGAAACACACTCATTGCTCTTAATTTAATTTAATTTAATAAAGGAGTATGTTTCATCTATAAGTTTTGTATTGGAATCAAACTGGTATTGAGAATTGTGAAATCACACTGGAATTAGTTTTGACAGTTGAAATAGTGGTATCATGCAAACACTAATACACAAAGTTCTAGTGTCTGTTTCATTTTACTTAAATTACTTATCACAAACCAAGTAATAAAGTGAACTCAGAATCACTAATCTAATATGACTCTTTAGAATATATCTCTGCTCATCTTTGTAGATTAACAAAGTCTGTTGAAGTGAACTGAAAGAAACTGGTAACTCCCAAACCTGCGTAAACATGCCTCAAAAACAGTCCTTATGGTACCTGAAATCACTAGCAATTTTTTTTCCTGATTAGACAACTTCATTGTCTGTACTATCAGGTCTATCAACTATAATTAAACTAATTCAACTCACTCTTCTTGTTCTCTCCTGCGCTTTCTTTATTTTTTACCGAAATCTGCCCTTATACAATGAAGCCGTGTGAAAACAGGATGCTATTATCACTGGGGGAAAGCGACTGGAGAAGTATGTTTTGACATCAGTCGTTCCCATGATTGCTGCGGGTTAGTTTTTATGTTGACCCACCTCACAGGATGTCCATACAGGATTCATTGGTCACTCAGCTACAGAGAAATAACACTTGTGTGGCTATACTTGAGGGACTGGAACTAAATGCAGATCTGGACAGAAGTGTACCATTTTTTTCATTATCCAAGTGTCATTCTTGTCAGTGCAAAACTTGTCTACAAACAGTTGCTATGCACCTTCTAAAGTCTGAGTGTGTATGTGTGTGTGGGGGGGTTGCACTATAGATGATGCTTCTGCAGAAACTTTTAACCCCATACAAAGTCATTCATAATGTGTTTTACGTCTTGGGGGTCATCTTTTTGACAGACTCGACCCCATTGTTGCTTCCCAACCCTTCCACACTGTTATCTCTGGGTTGTCTGTCTCAGCAACAGGAGGTACTGTACCAGACAACACAAAAGAAGAGACGACCATCACTCTGAATCCTGTCTGCCATGAAAAGACTTTAACTGTGGGCCGAGGGGGGAGAAGTCACTGTCTCCCATGGCAACCTCCTTGATTGTCTCTGGCCTTTTCTGGCAGCTATTCATCGGGCCTGTCCCCCTAATGAAGGACGCCCATCAGCATAGAGATGTGAAAGAGACTGACTGTCCCACCACGGAGGAATCCAGACTCTCTCTCTTCACGTCTGTCTTGTGCCCTCTTCAGCTCCCCAGGTCTCAATATGGGTTTCTCAGCTACCTTAACCCTAAGCCCCCTCTGTCTTTCCCTTTTGTCTGCTTCTCACTGGATGATCTCCACTGGCGTAGATGCATGATTAGCACGTTTGCTTGATGGAAGAGTGGAGAAGAGGCCATTATGGGGTGATGCTGGTCCAGTCTGGGGGGAAAGACCCAGACACCCCATACAGTGAGATACTGTAAGGGAGGATGGGGCCATCCTTTTTCATTTTGAGGGAAGGAGAGGTCGGTGCTGGTCCCCTTGTAAGAGGATCCCAGGGATCACCAATGAATTATGGGTTCTCACAAAGCCTCCGTCTACACCAATGGTGTGAGGTTGTGTGAAAGCGGCTTTAACACAAGATACGACTTTCGAAAAAAACAAAAAGCCAAGAGGCAAAGCAGGAAAGTCTATGACCCCTGAAAAGAGAGTTCATTTTCCAACATACTTTCCCATTTTTTCATGATAGTAGACTCTCGCATTTAAGTCAACATTCATGATAGGCTGAGCTTCCACCACTTTTGATAAAACATTCCAAAGGGAATATCCCTTCTCCCCACCACACACTCAGACACCCACTCAAACACGGGGTGAAGCAGCACCCACACTGTAGCACGGACCCTTCCACACTCCTCATAACTACAAACATTTATGTACACATTACAGTGTGTAAAAAAGGCGAGGGAGGTTGTAGTGTGCTTGAGCCTGAGGGTATTCAGTCAATAAAGAGTCCCGGAGATAGCGTACACAAACACACTCTCCAACACATACATAAACTTATTTACACCGATATAAACTCACGAGGCCTGTTTATAAAATCTAGAATGCGGTACCTTAGAGGGAAATTGTGGGGTGTAAAAGCAATTAACAGCAAAATAAATAAATAGCAAGAAAAGAAAGAATACAAAGAACTCAAGAACTAAAAGAAAATAAAGATTTCTTCTTGTGTTTTTTTTTCCTGAGAACGTTTTTTCTTCACAAGCAAGATAACAAGAACAAAAAAGATGTTCTTTCTCGAAGATATACTTTGGAAAGAAAGAAAGAAAGAAAGAAAGAAAGAAAGAAAGAAAGAAAGAAAGAAAGAAAGAAAGAAAGAAAGAAAGAAAGAAAGAAAGAAAGAAAGAAAGAAAGAAAGAAAGAAAGAAAGAAAGAAAGAAAGAAAGAAAGAAAGAAAGAAAGAAAGAAAGAAAGAAAGAAAGAAAGAAAGAAAGAAAGAAAGAAAGAAAGAAAGAAAGAAAGAAAGAAAGAAAGAAAGAAAGAAAGAAAGAAAGAAAGAAAGAAAGAAAGAAAGAAAGAAAGAAAGAAAGAAAGAAAGAAAGAAAGAAAGAAAGAAAGAAGCAACAGGCAACAAGGTAAAAGAGAAACAAAGTGCAGAATGTAAGACAGCACGACAGAAAGTAGAGAGGGAGAGAGACCAAATGAAAGGGTGGGGGAGATTTCCTTTGCGGCAGCATGTGGAGTAACAGTACACCACTGAATTGAACCAACAGCGGGCTGAGAGGAGAGACTGAGGACAGGGGTGGGGGGGATCAATAAGGGAGGCCAGAGAGCTGGAGGGAGCTCTAAATGGATTAGACTAAGGGAATGTGTTCGATAGGTTATGGCTTTTGCATGAGCTAGTCACCGCGGGCCATGCAGAATACTAATCAGTACTGCAGCCTCTGCTTCAGAGACCTCACTGCATGCTCAGCACAAATGCACTGCGACCTCATCCCACTCTCTGCTCCAGCTCAGAGATCACAGACGCATCTGCAGATTTGTCCGCAGTATTGCTGTGTATCCGAATGTTTTCCAGTGACATTCCTGTTATGCTTACATCATCAACTGATCCAGTGGGATGCGATCAGATGGCCTTGTACCATTGGGCTGCTTGGAGTAGAAGGGGATCATGTTCCTCCACAGAAAACCAAATGGATGGCGGAGGTTAAATAAGGCCAGTGTATGCCTGTCTTTATCTCTGCTCTGGTATTCAACAGACTGCACAAACTGCTCTACATATATGCCACCATAACATTGCAGCTTAAATACTTTGAAATGCACTAATAGCTAAAGCAAAGTGTGTTTCTGGAATAAAAACAGTTTAATATGCCTTTTAGTGCCGATTACTTTCAGTTATAAAGAAAAGTAGTGTTGTCGAGCAAAAATAAACAGAGATGCAAAAAAATGTTTGAATGTGTGTTCTAGTCAATCAGACTCTTTAATCGGAGGAAACTCAGCAGAAAAGCACTCACAACACCCACAGGCCACTAAGATTATCATCTAGATTGAAGTCGTAGTGGCAAATCCTTTCACTGCTCCTCCGCCGCCCCCCTCCTTCCTTTTCATTCCCTCTTTATGTTTAATGTGGCGGTACACCAGTGTACTAAAACATCAAACAGAAGCTATTGCCTTTCATTTCCACAACTGAAACCAAGTCGTGCGTTGTAGTTCTTATTTGAAAGCAAAGCACCAACAAATGCGTGGTTCAGAGAAGAAACCGAGAGCAAGGGAGAGAAAAAGAGGGAGCGGAAAAATGAACCATCTGTACTGATTTTTGGGAGCTAGTCAGTAGCTGCGGGCCATCAAGTGGATGTGCTGAACACTTTATGCCTCTCACCAAAGGACAAACTCATGACTGCCTCTGCCACAAGGGCTCACTGGAAACAATTAGCAAATAAATAAATAAATAAACAAAAACAAATGCTGTGGCCATGTTGCATTCTATACACTTGTTATTCTGTATTGGTTTTCCTTCAAGTTTCTGTTATGGTCGCAAATTGTCAATGGGTTTGTGTGTGTTTCATCCCAGCCAGTTGTCCTTTTAATTCTCATTAATACAGCACACTGGAGTTTATATTGCATCAGTAAACGCTGCCAATGAGGACGTTGTGTCCGTCCCATAAAGGAAAATCGCAAGGGTTTAGAAATGCAGAGCATAGAAAACAAAAGTTGAGAATAGGAATGGTAATCGCAAAGAATTTAATAGTGTCAGTTAATTATATTAATGATTAATTTCCACTGTCAAATTGTGAGATAATTTCTGAACAATTTGCGTTTATACAGACGATGCACAGTCTCTTTAGATGTGGCATAAATACAAGCCAATTACAGGCCTTAACTATATACTAAACAACAGTACTAAACTATTTTTTAACTTATTCTTAATAAAATATTTCTCATGATGTCCACATTTAACTACCCATTGTCATAATTTATGATAAACCAGTCAGTAAGTATGGATTTAAGGGTGTACTCACACTAGGCGATCTGAACCGAACCGAGCTCGTTTGACCCCAAAGTCTGGTTCGTTTGACTAATGTGATCGCTCCATACGCTTAGCCGACCCTGGCCCGCTTGGAAGAGGTGTGCCAGAGCACGGTTCGATTGGGCTCTGGCATGGTACGCATGTAGTCTGATCATTAACCGCGCCAGAGCACGGAACAGCTGTGCACTACTGCCATAATTACAACAGCAAACACCCGAATCCAATTTGCTGTATTTCGGCTTGATTTCAAATCTTTCCGTAACCCTAAAATACCTCTTACGCTTATACAATAACATTACACAAACCGTCCATTGCTCGATCATAATTTTCTATAGTGCGCATAATCAGGAAGAGCAATCACACGGTGGTTTCAAGAATACTTCTGGTCTAACTTCCCATGCATGTGGACATCAGGGACAGTGTGAATTAGATAGGAGGAGACAGACAGGAAGAAAAAAGTAAAAGTGGAGAAACCACAAGCTGTACTTAGTCACTGACAGGGGTGATGACCTCTAGGTCATGCTGGTTAGTCCTGACCCTGTCGTATACTCAGTCAGCTGGAAAACTAGCCGCAAACAGCAGAGCACACACACTGCTAATAAAGGCCCAATAGGGAACTCTGTGTGTGTGTGTGTGTGTGTGTGTGTGTGTGTGTGTGTGTGTGTGTGTGTGTGTGTGTGTGTGTGTGTGTGTGTGTGTGTGTGTGTGTGTGTGTGTGTGTGTGTGTGTGTGTTGGGGGTTTTGGCAAGTTGAGAGAGGGAGTTTGATGAATGACCAGCTCTTCTGAAGGAGCTGGCAACCGCTCCGCTGACCCAGACATCCAGAGGTCACGAGTCAGCTGGGGGTCCAGGTGCCCCCCGAAACGACACCCTGGCCTGCCCCCACGCGCCACAGGTCGCCACCTTGTTTTCAACGATCTGTTGTGCTCAATTAAACTTTACATGACACCTTCCACATCTTTAGTGAGGTCTTGACATGGGGGCAAAAGCTAAGTCCTGCAGTCGTAAAACAGACCTCTTTAACATGCTAGAACAAATGAGAAATAATCCATCCAAAACCAGAAAAGCAGCCAATAAAACACTGTCTACTTCACAGGGAACCAAAATAAACTGGGGAGTTTGGGCAGGAAATCACGACAACTTCACACTGTAACTGATATGTTGAGCTCTTGCGATTGTGTAACACCTAGTTGTTGAGTAACGCTGGCTGTTCCTGCACAAAATACATGACAGTTTATTGTTGGTGTTTGACGACTTAGGTAAAATTGTCTTATTAATTGTTAATTGATTTTATTTAGCTTTACAAAAGGGCGGCTAGATATTTGAAACAAACCAACTGCCAGATAAATGTAAATATTTATGAAAGGCTTGAACTGGCACTTCATTTACACTAGCATTTTTGAGGTTTTGTGTTTATTTGAAAAATTATGTCATGTGTTTAGGATAATGTAAACCCTGAGATAAAGGTTGTGAACATATTCCAGAATGTGCTGGAAAATAAATATCTTGGGTTAAAATGAAAAATGCCTTTTTGATATAAACCGGCTGGTCCCTAAGCAATCTATTTCTGCTTAGTCACTGTTCTAGTATTAAAAACCTAGACCAACATTTTCCCTCACATTATAAAATGCAGCAGACACAAAAAAACAAAGGTACATTAATGAAACATATCATCAATCATACAATACAAATTATTAGCATACTTCCCTTGACTGAAAGGGGGCCGGCAAGTGAGAGTCATGATTTATGAGTTCTGAAGTGAAATGAGCATCACTTTTTCATGTACAGACTTGACTTACATGTACAAGGCAAATGTGGAATCAGAAAGTTGCAACAGCTGAAACAGTCCAAGCAACTTTAGCTGATAAGGTTTCAAAGCATGGATAATTACAGCTAATGAAAATAGATCTTCAAAAAAATGTATTTATTTGAAAAAAGAACTTAAAAGACAAGATACTTAGAATCTGTTTTGTGTGTCTTTTTTTAGTTTTCTCATTTGCTGGAAATGTGATTGTTGTGATTGTTCTGAATTCTGTTTTCATATAGAATACCTGTGATCTAGATTATGTTATAATAATTTTACGAGAGAATGAAGCAGAACAGCTCACGCACAGGCACAGACACAGGCACAAATGGCATGGCCAGACTTGGTGAAGTGCAGAGGCAGGGCATGGCACGATGCCCACCAACAAGCTTGCCGCCCCTCATTCCTATCCTCTTCACCACCTTTTCAATGGGGATTCTGCTGGGCATTTACTAAGGTGCCATCGCAAACACTGGCGAGTCTGCTAAGCCTACTTGCAGAAACCCAAAGCAAACTGTTTGATGCCCCTATGGATGCCAGGTGCTGCGGATAGCGATTAAAACACCTTTAAATTTAAACCAGACCATGAGATGAAATACAAAGAGTGCACACACAACACTAGTTGTGTTGGAGTGTGAAAATACTTACAATTATACTCTAAAAAAAAAGTAAAATGTTCTAAGAAATAAATAGAACAAAAGCAGTAATGGCTTCCAGTCACCTTACATAGGATTCTGCGTGCATATTGACGTCAAAATCAACTGAGCACTGAGCACGATTTACCTTTTCAATTAACAGCCACAGACCACAACCACAATTTCCTTATGATGCGAGTAAAGATTCCCTTTTGCTTTACATTTGGTTTCATTTAGCTGGAAGTGAATAACTGCCATTCCACCGATTTCAGGAAACTTTCCTTCATGCCTACTGCATTGCGGATGCCAATTAACGAATCAAAGGCATGCAGTAAGCAGACAAAGAGGGTTTGATATCAACGGCCATCCTCAGTCACTGGCACTCTTCCTACCACTCTCCTGGCACAACGCTAACAAAATGGCCGCCCTGGGTGCACTGGCACAATGTGAGGGCATTGTCTAAAGATGGGCACTGGATACTAAAGGCAAAACCCTCCGCACTGCCACGGTAAGCCCTTAACAGAGAACCCAATATTCATTTGGTGACAGTAGTTTCTTCCATACTCGTCTTTTTTTTCAGATTATATAAAAGGTCAGAAATATCTTTAGTGAATAACAGTTATAACATGAGTCATCCACTACGATTATGCTACACAGACATTAAAATATTTTGAAAAAACATAAAATTACTGTTAGAATTTAAATACAAATTACTTCATATGTTATTCGTAAATAAGAGTGGAGATTAAGGTCAATTCAGAGAGGTATACGACAGATTTAGGCTGCCGTGTGCGTGCCAACAGGCGAATGCACGCCATCTTACAAAGACACAAAAGAGAGTCTGATGCCAACCATGGTGCCAGTGGCAACCATTATTGTCCCTCCGCTCTGCCTTCTGCTTACCCTGGCACTTCAGTTTCACAAAATGGAGGTGCCATCCCTGACGTTAATGAAAACATTTACATACTCACAAAAGCAACACTTCTATGATGTTAAAATAATTTTTGTCGTGTAGTGATTCTTATACATAACCTGAATTGTTGCCCCCTGGAAAATATGGATGATGTCCAAATTAATACTTTTCAAACAGAAAACTTAAATTGGAAATAAATAGTATATGTTGTAGCCTTCCTTGTTTCTAAGTCATTTTGGATAAAAGTACATGTTAAATGAATAAATGTGAAGGTACATGTAAGTGTGCAAAGGAGTTTAGACCTTTTTCTTTAACTTTGCTCAAAAAAAACTTGCACAAAAAACTCAAAATAACTGAAAATTACCAGAACTCATTAAAAACAAATAAGGGGAGAAATTTTAAAAATACAAAATCGAATTCTATTAGAATAGCATTGTGTAATTGTGCCATTTGCACAAATTCTCAGTATGTAAAACATATTTTCAATGTATTTATATGAGTATTTGTATGTCTTTATACTTTTTGATTTTGAATTGTTTGAATTGTATTCTGATACTGACCTCATCGTAAAAAAAGTGCTGCTTAAGAATTCTGCTGAAATATATGTATCTAGGTAATTTTTACAAATGCAAAGATTCCAGCGCAAGCAACAAACTTTTGTCACTCATTCACTTTTTAAATGCCAACTAATCTGTAAAATGTAAAAAAAAAAATACAAATAATTTTAATACTACTTAAAATGTACCAAAATAGATCAGTTTGAAACTTTGTGCGTGTAAAACAAGAAATGTATGCCCTTACTCTTATATCCATAACAAATGGAAATTACATTCATTTTATTTTGGGTACATCCTTGAACCTACGAGTTAAAGTAGCACACTTAAATCAAGTCAAGAAATGTTATCTCCCAACCTCCTCTTGCACTTACCTTGGTCCTGGACATAGTATGCCAGAAACAAGTCCAGCTCTTTCACAGAGACAGTGATGTGGTGGGGCTGGACGCAAAGTCCCGGGTTGGTGCAGTGCGGGGACTTGACCAGACGCTCCCCATCTGTGCTCTCCAGCGGAATACCTTTGAACAGGATGACCATCACCAGGTCCAGCCGCCACACTTTATCAGCCTGCCTCAGGCAGTCGATTCGGCGGATCTTGCCCTTTTGGTCGGGGTTTGAGAGAACACAGCACGGGTGCTTCTTGCCCGTTACGCTGAGCACAAAGTCCTCCCGGTACTCCTGCCGGATGTCCTTGCGCAGCTTGGCCAGGAGACGAGATGCCCACTTCTGCTTGATTTCAGGCTTCTCGCTGAGAAGCTCGTCTTTCACGGCCCGTTCCTCATCCTTGGACATCCGCTTTTCGTGCTTCTTAAAGTACTTGCGCTTTCGTGCCTGCAGGTTAAACCAGGTGTAGGCTATGGCACGGACATGAGGGAGCAGTGCCTCGATGAAGGGATGAAACTCATCCTGAGAGAAGAGAGAGAGGGGGAAAGGAGAAAAATTGAGCATGAGCAGAAGTGACCTTTTGGCAAGGGTTCTTGTCTGAATTAGCCAAGAGCCCGTGCAGCCAAAAAAAAAGGCGGTTTAGAAAAAATTGCAGATAAAGACCATTTATAAGACGCAAAAGTAGATAAAGTTATACAAACTACTATTTAATGGTCCAGAAAAGCATTACATTAGAAAAGCATTACAGAGTTACAGTTACAAATATCAGTTTTCTAACAACTCTAGTCTTCGGTTTCCTGCTTTTAGAGAACTTTTAAGCACTAAAGTTATTTAAAATGAGATTTTAAAGCATCAACATGAAACATTCATCTACCATTTCCACTGCGACTGCAGGCAGCGTTGGCCTGCCTGCAGGTGTTGGAGGCACGCAGAAAAAGGATGCCACTGTTTACCGCGTCTGCCCGCGCCGTGCCAGTGAAGAGCCGACAGTTCCAGAATCACTAATCTCTCACTCCCCTTCTCTCTCTCTCTCTCTCTCTCTCTCTCTCTCTCTCTCTCTCTCTCTCTCTCTATACCCCCCTTCTCTCGCTCGCTTGCTCTCCGTCTCCAGCAATGCTCAAAGCACCAGTCCGTGTGTTGGCACAAGAGAGCAAGCACCCCCCATACTTCCAGATCTCTTATCAAAGCGCCCTGCATTCCTGAAACAGCCCTTACCACAGAGACCCACAGAATCTCTGGAAAACTCAAAAGATAGTCTCTAAATGCCTTGAACAAGGACAGCTGAGGGCATGATTATCGACCGCACTTGCAAAGAAAGCTAGACAAATGGGGACATGTCTTTTGTTTAAAATGACAGTGCAAACCTTCCCAAGGCCAGAAGTACTAGGTAAGGCTTTTAACTAAACATGGAAGAGTGAAGAAAATGGGGGGTGAGTGGGAAATCAATTTTACACCTTGAGCTTTTACTCTTGACTATGAGGACGTGTTTGCGGTCCTTGGGAATCACTTAATTTGATAGCATTAATGTACCGCAATTATTCCAAGGCCCTCCAAAAATCAAATCTAGATGGACAATGAAAATGACATCTTGGCACAAAAGCCACATTTTTTGGGCCTCAGAGCTGTTTGGTAAGAGTGGCATTAAAATGCCAAACCAAAACTATAGCACCCTGACTCCTCAAATAAGCGACACGGCTAATTCACACTTGTCTTATTGAGCGCAAGGCTTTTTTTTTTCAATCTTACTGAGCCAATCTTATCAAACTCAGTTGCCAATTTTACAGACCTATGAGTGACATTTTTTTCCCACACATATAATCTCCTCATCACCTCAGCAAGTGAAATTGATTCAATATTGTCAAGCAAATTCAATCAATCAAACATAAAATAGAACAGCAGGAGAATTTGTCACACTATACACTAAAAGACAGACACTACTATCTGAAGCTTCCCTTTATAAATTTTCAGCTTAACAAAATATTATTATAGTTCTTTTTTAGTCAAAAGATCAATAAGCACTGTAATTCTTAGTAATGGATGAGGTTTAAGAAAAAAAAGTAAAAAGACAATGAAAGCAAGAGTGCAAGAATCTTAACACAATGAAAACGACCATCTTATATACACACACACACACACACAGACTCTGCAAAATTCTTAGCAATTTTTTTCACCGGCACATTGAAAAATGAAAAAGGACTGCAGCGAATGGATCGAAGAAGAGTTAAACCACATATTGTTCTGTGTGCAGGCGGGCGGCAGCTCTTTGGGAAACCACAACCAGCGCACCACTGCTGCCTATATTTCTGTGACAGCCCCCCACACACAGCGCACTCCAGCACTGTATAAATGCCATACAAACTACACAACTTAGGAATGTGTGCAATCCTTCATGCGACAATGTTGCACAAGAAATATATAACTCACAATAGAGTGTGAGTTTTCGCACTATGTGGTGTAGTCCTGGAATGTATAAAAACTCAAGTACATTCAAAGTGCTGATTTTCATTTAAAAAAAAAATCACATCAGATGATAGATGATTTAATTATTTTTAAATTATAGCTAGCTTCCTATATATTTTCTTTTGTCACAACTAAATGCAACCTATAATGTATAATGTCCACAACTCCACTCCACAAAGTATGCATTAATATCGAAATTACTATACTGATAGTATACAAAAAGGATCTCTATCAAATACATTTTTTTCTGCTATAAATTTAATGAACCTATTGACCACAAAGAAGGTGATTTTGCCATAATGAATTTAAATAAATATATGTCTAAGCCCTTGCAAGATTACACATTGTTGAATCCCTACAACATAAAATTAAAATAAATGTAAATGTAATGTAAAAAAAAACATATTGATATGTTGTCATAGCAGCTGTTATGCAAATTTATTTCATATCACAATGTTAAGGAATGTCCATGAACCAAAAATCACACGAATTTCTATTTTTAATAGTTCAAAGTGTAGCACGAGGTTGTTGGCTGCGCAGGCTCGAGGTCCTCACCATATCTCAGTCAATCACTCTCTGATGCCAAGGAAAATATAAACAGCAAAACTGTGTCAGCCAAAGCCGGCGGACTCTGTCCTACCGCTGAATCAACCTTATCATTGTTTTCATCTTTATTCACTCTGTGAGAGAAGCTCCAAGTACAAACTGAAGCAGGTTTCCTCAAAGAAAGGTGAGGATAAAACTGTGAGTTCTCAAAAAGGGAATTCAAAGTCACTGCCTTAACCTCGCGCAAAATAGCAAAGAGATGAAGATGAACTTCTCCCTGTTGTTAACCTCATAAATGTTGCCTTGTTTAATCGGGTTTTAAAGCAAAATACATTTAAAGAGGCCATAAAATGTGATTTAAGTAAACACTGATCTGTTCATTATTTAGGAATAAACATCTTCACCCATGTGATGAGCGCAGTGAGTTGAGTAGGCTATCGCATAGCCTATCCATACATCGAGTTAGATATCCGTCGGATTTTTATAAGTCCAAACTACTTAAAAACAAACGCTTTGAAATTAAAATCGACTGCAGTCTTTTAAAAAAAAGAATTCTTCAATGTGTCAAAGAAACAACTTATTAAGAACCATTCCTCGCTCTACACAGTCCTTGAGTAGGTCATATGGTTCTTTGAATATTAAAAAGTTACTAGTTTGTCAGATGAAGGTATTGGGTTTTGGGAAGCCTACTTTAAAGTACCAGTACATGGTTTTCTAAAGAACTAGAGAATAAAAGGTTCTTTGATGAATTTGAATATTTATTTTCTTGCGTGATTTTAAAGGTTGCAGTTAAGTTTAGGCTAAATGAATCGATTTTCTCACGTGCCTTTTGTAAGACATGACGTCGAAGAAGTTCTTCAAATACGATATTGAACTTGAAATAGACAAGAGGTAAGTGTATGATACAATAAATGCGTAATATCCTATAACTGCTGCAATTTTTAAATGAACCAAAAGCACATACAGTGAATAATGTAGACAAACAAGTATAAAGAATTACCTAGTAGCCTACTCAGTGATAATTCAAAAATACATAAAATATACCTGTGTGAGACAAATCGGCGAATACATCGTAGATCGCGCGGTTATCAAAGTCCTGACGGGTATCAGATGATTGATATTATCGCTTCATTCTTCAGAGCCCGTGCTGCTCCGTGCACGTTTGAGTAAGACCTGATATCCTCATTCAAAAAAAACACACTCTTATCCGGCAACAGAGAACAACTGGAGATCCCACGCTTTGCATTTAACCGATCCCGACGTCTATTTAAGAGCACAAAAGATTGTAAACGGAGTGAATCTAGACGCATCCACAGCGCGTGAGGTGAACCCGCCGCTGAGTAAAAAGCTAAGAAATCTGAGAGTCGAGTTTCAAATAGAAATCTTGAATAATATAGCCTACCGCACGTGCAATAAGAAAACTTGAAGGCGCCTAATTTCTGATCATGTGTTTGCTTTTCAAACTTGATATAATATGGCCCGGTAACACCCTCTAGTCTGCTGGAGCCTAACAAATCAGTCTGAAGATTTTTTTTTTCGCCTTTAATTACACAGTCATACTCCTCCTCTTCCAGCAAGCGCATATCCCATATCTCCAGCCCACCTCGATTGCACCTCTGTGACATTGACAAAGATATTTCCTACTTTTTATCCAAATGTCGTTTTTATGTGCAGAGGACTTTGGGCAGGCATGTAAAACTAAACACTATGAAGCGAGCCCAATATAGCCTAGTATGTAAAGATTGTTGGTAGCTTCTTCAATTGCAAATGAAAAAAAAAAAATCATGAATTGATTTTGCCTTTGATTATATTTTATAAATGCGTCGTCATTATAAATTAAAACAAAATATGATGCTTTTGATCAAATCATATCAGGGGATATAAAGAAATTGACTAGCATACTTTGTCTAGACTTTCGTTGGTTAAGTTTACTTTCACTATCAGCTATTACAAACCAATACTGAGATATGGCATTACTTATCCTATAACATAAAGGCTTTAGTATTATATCATAAGCTTGGAAAAGCACGATTTATTAGCTAATGACGCAAATGTAAGTGTGGGCCTGCAGCGTTTATTATGCAAAATAATTCCAAACTGAATAAATGAATTAGTTTATCAATGTTCAATGTTATTTCTGTGCTTTTTAAAAGAGCAGTAGCCAACATGACAACGCTTTCAATTTTGCGAGAAAAGAGAGAAATCAACACCAGTAGCCTACTGCATACGGTCTATCACGCATCCCAGTGAGAGGAGAGCACAGGGCCAGTCTGTTTGTTGGACAGATAGCCTAATGAATCCCTTCGCGTTACATCGGCATGACGGCATCTTGTGTCGAAGTCAAAGCCCACCCCCTAAGTCCAAAAGGCTCAACAAAGACTTTATGAAGGACAACGAGTCCATTACTAAAATGTAACTACAATAGACCGCAACAAAGTCCAATGTTCATGGTAAAACAATGAATCGGTTTATGGACATGCAAACAAACATCTCCGTGTACATAACGTAATGTTTTAAAGTATCAAAGAACAATGTGAAAGAGTGTAAATGCAAGTATCACTACGTAAAACAGCCCCAGACAAGCATTTAAATGACAGTGTGAGTAAATATCAACACGGCTTGTCCAGGTATTCACGCCGCTGCTCCGTGCCAGAAGCGCACAGCTATTCAATAGGGGAGAGTTTGAGCTAACACAGGATGCATGCCAAGAGGCACAAACTCGACTTCTGACACAATATGACCCATATAGGACGTCTGCCAATGCATGACATAAACAATCCAACATTACGATATTTTTTTCTGCAGTTTTAAAGTGTCTTGTTCGGTTCAATATTGAAAGGTAAAGCTATTGCTCTGTTGAGGTTACATACGCGCAACACAGCAACTCGAGACAAATAATCACAAAATAGTAAGACAGTGTTTTCCATCATAACGTACCATTGCACTGTATTGCATGGAATTGAAGGGGGTTCCTGGAGGCCGGATGAAATTGAAGCCGGTACGCTCACATGTCTCAAGTTCAAAAAATTGTGTTTTTTTTTTTTTTGTTTGTTTTGTTTTGTTTTCTCTCTCTCACTCTCTCTCTCTCTCTCTTCGTTTCACGTTGTAGTGCTTACAAAAATGAACACCGGAAGCGAATTCTTGGCAGACAGGCGGCAAAATCAAGTCAGCGAGCACCTCAGATATTTTTTTATCTTCCTTCCTCTGCAAGTCAGTCTTTTGGATAGCTTTTGGTGGTTGAGTTGAACGCGGTCCAGAATAGGCTGAGTTTTTTGGAAGTGGGTAGGTCTGCGCCTTCACTTTCTCTGTCTGTCGTCGCTGTTGCTCGCTGGCAGCAGCCAAACGTAGCTGCGCATTTGGAATTACATCCTCGTCTCTGATTGGCTGGCGTACCGGTGGAGCTCCGCTCGCTGTTACATGCCCTAGGCCCCTCACTTCCGTTCGGCAGAAGTGTCACTATTTGCATATTAACATTGACCAAGTCCCATCAAAGCGAGACCGAGCGAAATTTAGACTAGTGGCTGAAGATAGGTCAAATTCCTCTGTGCATTTTGGCCTTGGGGATTAAGAAAATGTCCTTATGTACAGGCATGAAAGCAAATAAAACCCTACTAAATTAGTAGCTATTTTTAAAGAATGTATATTTTAAATAAATTAATAATAACGATTTTCATACTTATTCCCCTTCATACAGTGTGTGCTCGATTTTGACATAATTTTAAACCACATTGTTTAGCATTGTTAAACTTTGATGACTTTTTAATAATAGCTAAACAATCTTTAAATCGGTAGAAAAGGCTATACTGTCTATAGGCTGTATTACTAAACCATTGTTAAGATTTTGAATTATATAGCAGAGAAAGTCACCACTGTTAGAGAGCACAATGATGGCATTGATCCAGACCAGAAAGCCAGAGCGCCCCGCGCGCGCGCACACACACACTCACACGTACGACTCCAACAACATTGATGAAACACGCATTAATTTGAGCGTGTTTACCGGTTCCATTAAATAAACACTATCAAAAGATAGTAGTAATAAAACGGTTTATGATTATTCACGTCACCTGTAGGCTAATTAAAAAAGTTTAGGCTAATCATATAAGAGACAGCAATGAATCCGAATGATTAGCAATTCTGAATTTCTGACTAATTATTTTTTTTAAGACATGCTATTCAGTGGTGATCTCAACAAAATAATTCCTTGGGTCTTTCATTTAGGTCGTTACAAATTTGTACATTTAGGCTAAGTCAATCGAGCTATAAGCAGAAATACGCCTCACTTAGCCTACATTAAGCGCTGCATGTATATAATATGACAAATAAATTGTTTAAGCGTTGGTAATTTTGTTTATAACATTTTTACCTGCTGTTTCTATAATTTCTACAGAATGAATTTAATTCGGCTATCATACATTATATTTTTATCTTTTCGATAGACAAACCTTTATAACAGTTTTCGTTTTATAGCCTGGATTGTCATCTTTGCTCAGCACGACACAAGTTGTCACGTCGAAAAATTGCGTTTTGGTTGTGACTGCACTCGTGGCTAACTAAATTTAGCCTATCTGTCAAGATAAACTACTTATATAGCATGAATGGTTTATTCTATACGCTGTCACACTTGTAAAGACAAACAAGCAAGCCCTGTGTTTCAAACAACAAACACAAGGGCTTGTTGGAGCATTATATCGAGTAGGTGGAGTGTGATACGAAATGAAGCGAAAGGGCTCCAAATTCTTAGACGTAAACTTTGGCAATTTCAGTGGCGAGCGGAGGACAGGGAATCATTATTAACATATAGAAATATCGATGTCCTGAAGATTTTAGAGATCTGTTCACTTGTGCCTGTCAAGTTTCACATGAGTTTGGATAGCCAATGTGCCGTTTGCGCGCAGCGAGCCTCGATAGCCTGCCTCCGTAAGTTCACTACATTTCATGTAGCCTACTATTCTATTCTCTCGACTAGACGCTCAAAGCCAAACGTTTCTTGTCATTAATTATCATTTTACCTATGGCTACGTTTTGTATAGCTGGTGCATCAGTGGGTTGCTGTATCAAGGCAATATTTCGTTTCTAATGTCTCAAAAGGAAAATATCAAAAACATTCCGTTCCTTTCGATTAAAACATGTTTTTATGTTTTCACGGGTTATGAAAGATATAGGCTATATTGCTTTTCAGTAGGCTAGTAGAGCGTTCAAGTCCTACGAGTGAATATTATTTGATTATTACATGTAGCCTAACATAGATTATTGTTTAAAAAATATCGTTGCTTTAACGTGCAAATAGATGTGTTTAACTGGTAAACGGTTAAGTGGTGAAATATAGGCTATATGCATTTAATGCAAAACAATGACCTGCTGCTTTTGAATAAACGGCACCACCCTTTTTTAAGTCAACCATATCTAGCAAAGACCGTCTAATAACGGCTTGAAGATGACCCATATGATTCCATGATCCCGTATGCCCGCTTTTTACGTCATATTTGCAAGATATGTTGCAAAGGTAATTTTTATTGTAAGACTAGCCCATATGATTTCCATTTCAGCATTTCACTCCGAGACAAAGCCTAAGAGCTTCTTTCCCATGAATTAGGACAGGTTTTCTAAAATATAATATTAATGAATGACACATTTATTCTAGTGCTTCGATTTGTTTTGAGCCAGAATATACATTTTCTATGTTAATCAATAATTAATAAAACATTTTTTATTATTTTTATATCAATACTATATTTTCAGTCAAGGCACATAGTCTGGCACAGACTGGCAGGACAGGTAGCCTAGTGTTTCTCTTTTTATAAGAATGAAAAACAAAATGCACATTTACTGTGCTTTATATATATATATATAACACTAGCCTATCCAAAGATTTGTGCAGTCATGATGGGTTTGGATGTTGGTTTTGTGTTAAAGAATTACACCTGAGTTTCACTGAGCAATTAAAAACTGCACTAATTTGTATTTATAGAACTATATTATGTTTTCCATTGTTTTATCAATATTGTGAACATACTTCTCAAGTCAGATTCACAGGAGTAGGCCTAGCCTATTAGGCCATGAACATGAAATTAGGCTAAATAATTTTCATATTGCTCAGGCTCCTCTCCAGCCGAATAATGCAACTTTAATTTTAACAAGATTATTGTGTGGAATGAGAAATATGTGAAAAAAACGTATTTTTAGAACAATTGATGACCATTCAAATTCAGGATAGTTTCATTTAATATTTTAGGCTACATGTATCGACCAAACTCTTTGCAGTGCTAAATTCAACATACTTTTTTGCTCGGTGCAAAATTGCAAACCAGGTAAAGCGTTTGTCGAATATTCTGCTGTTGGTAGCCTTTTTACTGAGTCTTCTTTTAGTGTCTTTGCTTTTAAGTGACAGATAGCCTACAAATAGGATTATAATTAGCCTATGTCGGAACGCTTTTTCATATTGCGCCACAACGCCATATTTGTATCATCGGGCCTAGATAGCAAGCGGGGTGATGTGAAACAAATCATAGTGTAGCCTATTAGATGAACACTTTCTCAAGACACATTTTCATAATGTACAAAATAACGTCTTCTGTAGACTGAATCCTCCTCGAACGTAAGAATGCAAGAGCTGTGAAACTCACGTAGGAGCACGCGCCAGTGACATCGCTCTGCTCTGTTCAAGTTCCATTCATTCACTCGTTCCAAAAAAACACTTTGTCTCCTTATAATGGCGTGGAAACCTGTAACTTTTACCTTGTAGCAGCTGTTTTGACAATTTATTCGCTTTAATTTTGTGGTTTAATATGCCTACTTTAAAAACAATATAACACAGTGCCTGCCAACATCATAGCCGCTTGAAGCCAGATGTGAAACATTAATTAAAGTCCGCAGATTTTGACATAGGCCTATGTAATGACGTCTCGTGACATATTTGTTGGGAGATATCCTATTAATACTGTATTAATAACAGTATCATTGTTCTATTTAATAGGGTTACATCGTAAAACCTAATCTATTGTGACTGCTGATAGCTGAATTATTACTACTTTCATAGCTCGCCGTGATCGTATAGTGGTTAATACTATGCGTTGTGGCCGCAGTAACCCCGGTTCGAATCCGGGTAATGGCAGAAAACTATGTAACCTCGTGACTTTTACACTTGTACGTGATTTATAGTGATAGTAAAAGCCGCAACGTGTCAGGTACGGCTAGATGGTAACTTATTGTTAGAGAACATTGCGGTTGTCGGTCTATCTATAGCCTACATTCAAACTGACATTCTACATTAACCTGGATAACCCTTGACTGAAAAAAAAATCGTAGGAACCTTTAAACAGCACGGAAAATGCTGATTACTGCTTTAAAACGCAAACAGAATAAAATATTTGCTCTTTGTCAATATTACAATTTGCAAATAAACTCGTTTGTGGAAAGCAGAAGAGAGCGATAACGACTTGGGTAAAGTAGTCATCGAAGTTATATTGGGAAGTGTATAGAGCGCAGTTTCGATTCTGCCCACAAGGAAGCGAAAGTAAACTGTCCGCCGTGTGGCGTACCAGCATTGTGCCGTGATCGTATAGTGGTTAGTACTCTGCGTTGTGGCCGCAGCAACCCCGGTTCGAATCCGGGTCACGGCAAACATTTACTTAGGTTGTTCTTTTGAGAGACAACATTATGTGCTCATGAAAACACTAAATAAAGATCTATGTAAATCACTTAAAATGTGACATTATATAGCCTAACAGCCTACCGTGTAGCCAACTGTCTTCGACTTGGTGACATTCTACTTATTTAAAATAATTCGTGTATGGCCTTTGTATCTCAAAATAATCTTTTTTTTTCATTTCACAGTGATGCAAAGTGGACCATAATAGCATAACCAACATCTGCCTGACCTATATGTTTTAGTATGTTTCTGTAAGTGCAGTATTAATCTGTACGCACCTGATGATTTAAGCACCAGAGGGCAGCAAACGACTATGTAGATAAAACCTCTGCCTACAAATGGAAAACTCACGGAAAACTTGGCAGAGATGAAGACTGATTAATTACCTTACTGTGTTCGTTTGAGACTACTGTACCTGTAGTAATTATAGACACTGCTATTTCTGACTGTTACTGAGATGACAGAGACTAAAAGGGCCAGATAATGTTACTCAGTAGATATGCTGTGAAAATGAATCAATAATTACCCAAAGCAATCAAAGTATTGTTAGTTAATTTATAATATTTTTTTCTTTTTATTCTTTTACACGCTCACTTATACTGAAATGTAGTGACATGCACATGTCCTTTGTTACAGTGTCATTTTTATTTGATGTTAGTTTTCTTGTTTCCTTTCTCTTTGCCTTATGATCCAGTCTTGAAAGAAATATCACACACTTATGTATAAAAAAAAAAAAAAAACATGCAGAGGGAGCTCTTATGCACCTGTAACCATGAAAGACTGTCCTTATTCCTCGTCACCACAAATCCGCAACCAAGAACAAGAGCAACAACGAGACACACACTCAAATAAACAAGGAGAAAGCTTATAGTAAACATGGAATCCTGCCAAAACCATTGCGTTCCATTCACACTCTCAGACACACACACACACACACACACACACACACACACACACACACACACACACACACACACACACACACACACACACACACACACACACACACACACACACACACACACACACACACACCCGTGCATGCATTGCAAATCCTTCAGCTTTGAGAAAGAAGCAGCAGGCCTCCACAGAAGAGTCAGGCAAAACTGCTGCGTACTTGCTTTCTCTCTCTATGTGCATCTGTCTCACTCCCCACTTTAATGGGTCTTGATTGACAGGACAAGCATGCACCTATGTCGCATGAAATGTGCATCCCTGCAGGCCTTTGTCAGGTCTCTGAACACATGTTCCTGTAATAATGTGCATCTTCATTAGCCACAACTATAGAAGCTTTGCGGTCTGATTTTTGATCTTTAATTTTCACTAAACAGGATTTCCTCCACAAACAGCCTAAAAAATAATGAGTAAAGTTGTTTCCTTGTGATCACACCATATTAAAAGTCTGTGAAAGAGTATGAATGATCGGACTACCAATAATTTCAACGTGCAATTTCAAGTACTGTAGTAGATTGGAGCAGAGATGTACAATCAAAATACAGAAGTTAGATTCTCTGTAGAGGTGATGAAAATCTGACCAGTTACCATAACAATTATGGTGTTTAAACGCCCACTGTAAACATACAACACTGGACTATTGTTGTATCATGTTGGCATCAGTAAGACAGTCCATTTACATTAAAATGTTTAACTCTTCTGTCTGTAGATAAGATGACTTTGTGTATATTTCAATATTTTATTATCAGTTGGCACTGGATAGTTGAGCACTGAATCATATAAATGAAGCAAGTAATAATAAACATGAAATACTTAAAAGCCTCAGTTCTTTGTGAGAAAAAAAAATATATATATATATATATATATATATATATATATATATATATATATGTAGATTATGTTGGCATGACTCTTCTCATATAACAGTTAAGGAAAAATGCTGCAGGTGGAAACTATAAATAATATAATCATTATATATCCACAGGTCTCAGAAAGGCATTTAGTTTTGTAAGCAAGCATGAATTGAATAAATTAGTGACTTTTTCTAAAATATTTTTTGTTGATCCATCAGCTTAATGGACTTAAAAAAATAATAAAATAAAAACCACTGTCTGATCTAGAGCTGAACAATGTAGATGACTCCAACTCCTGTCAATTCTAAATCAACATGCACCGATGCTAAATTTCTCTATATTGTAATCATTATGTTTACAACTTGTAATTTATTACTTCAATGAGCTCATTGCTGAAATACATTACTTGGACGCAGCCACCTCTGATAACAGATCACTCTAAATTGTAATATTGACATGCATTTTCTGTAAAGCTGCTTTGAAACGATATGTAGCTATTGTGAAAGCACTATACAAATAAATGTAAAATGAATTGAATTGAATTAATCTGACGGAAATCAAGCTTAACGTAAATTCTGGCAGGTCACGTTAGTCAAGCTCAAATCAGTTGACTCTCAGCTGATCCACGTCTACATATAGGAATACGACCCCTATCACTGTATACATATATAAGCTCCTTCAAGAATTATCGGCAGCTATCGTGTTCCTCAGGAGCTAATTACCCTCCTCCATCCCCAGCTCCTCCTCTCATCAGTCAGGAATTGACATTCTGATTCCCCTCAAATCAGAATAAATTCTCGAATTATGTTTTACTTAAAAATCTTGAATTAATGATATCTGCATACATTTGTTCTGTTTACCCTAAGGGGGTTTATTGCTGCTCTCCCTGCTCTTATCCGTACTAGGCTGCATGGATGCGCAGGGAGTTCTCGCCCAGAACGGAACCATACCGCCAATCCAAACTGTATGCTAATTGTCAATTGTATTTGACGATAATGGTCCTGACAGAATTAACATTAAACTCTTAAAACTCTTAAAAGCCTTTACTTAACACTTATTATTGATTACATTAATTCAATATCTTAATTTTTGCTCATAGATCAGTTAATATAAGTGGTCAAGTTACAACTATACACCATTCCTCCATGCAGCAGTTCTGGCCCATACATTGACGCTTCTCTTTTTCTTCTCTCAAGCCTTCTTTCTTTCTTAACGTCCCCTCATCGACCCCCCCCCCCCCCCCAACCCTGTTTAGAACAAAGAGGCCTTTTGTTTCCTAATTGCCCTAAGCAGATATTTGTCAGGCATGGCTACACATCTCTGTAGCAGTTAAAGAACTCCTGGTTGATCATTCTCTTCAAAAAGCTCCACATCTGATCTCTAAAAGATAAGTTAGCTGATAGTGCTTACCCATATAAGCCTTTTCAAAGCTTTTTAAAAATAGTCCCCACGTGTACATGCTCTACATGAGAGAGTACCATATTCACTTGGCCAGTGTTCCCAAAGGACTGAAACTATGATCCCCTTTTCTTAACAAGGTATCATCAGGTTGCATTCTGAATATTTCATATATTGCATATTCTCATTTTCTCCATAAGGGAATTGATTTACTAAAGGATAGCTAACAAACCATTAAAGACACACCTACTGTGAGCTTTGAGTTTGTTAATCAATGACATATGCTTTTGTCGAACCCAACAGTAATCGTATTTAACAGCGGAAATTCTGGTGGGAAACTATTACCCAGGATGCTGCAAAGAAATCTCCACCAATAAGACAAACAACAAGCAAATTGTGCCAAAATAACTTTTAGCACCCGCCCACTCCCATGAAGCACTGCGAATTATGTAATTGAGTCAGTGTCCCTACACTTTTAAACTACTTAAAGGGTAACTAAACACTAAAACAATTTTTTTTAGTTAATGATCTATAAGAATGGAGCTTCATAAATGCTGTTCATTGATTCAAGTAAATTTTGTTGACATTTGGGTTTAAAGTCTTTTAATTCTACAATATATGGTGTAAAAACGTCTGAGTGCTGCCCTCTTCAGGTTGAACGGTGGCTACTGCAGTTGAATTTTCCTATTGGAAGCTCTTGCCTACAGAGAGATGCGTCTCAGGTGCAGCCCCTTTACTACCCTGAATAAACTGCTTTTGTGGGAAAACGTCTAGGTTACATATGGTAACCCTCGTTCCCTGAAGGATGGAATGGAGACGCCACGTTGAGACCGATGAATAGGAATCCCTATCAAAGGGCCACAGCTGCTGACCCCATCCAGCGCCCTGTGCAAGCCTCTTGCCCCTTCTTGCCTGGAAGGACGATAGGAGAGGGCTTACGCAGAGTGTATCGGTCACTGTTGTTCCATGAAAACCCATACAGTGATATTCTTGGATAAAACTGGGAAAGCGTGCCCTTTCTGTTAGGAAGGAGAAGGCTGCAGAACCCACATTCTTCCCAGAAGTAGTTATGTGGAGATATACATATGGACTAACCCGAAGGTTGTACTACATATGAATACTGGGAAGTAGAAGGACTTAGCCCAAGGGAAAGACACGGCTTCTGTTTGGGAGCAGCCGTGGAAGAAATACACATATGGGATCCCTGTAGGGTCACACATATGGGACCCAGCCTAGACCCGGTTCTCAAGGATTCAACGGATAAAGGCCTGGCACTGGACGCTCCGCCATGTCCGGGCCAAGGGTTTTGGAGGACTCAACAGGGTTTTCACTCTGGAGCTTTCACTCCATCTCGGGACTCGGCTGTGAAGGCCAGTGCTGAAGCGGTCTCAAATGGAGCAGCCCGAGCAGAGTTACCGCTGCTGGCGCTGCCATATGCCCCAGGAGCCTCTGAAAGAATTTCAGTGGGACCGCTGTCCTGTCTTTGAACGTGTTCAAGCAGTTCAGCACCGACTGAGCGCATTCTTCTGTGAGGCCCGCTGTCTGTGTACGAGCGAATCCAACTCCATACTGAGAAAAGAGATCCTCTGCACGGGGCAGAGTTTGCTCACGGGGCAGAGTTTGTCCCTGTGTTCACATAACTAATCTCGAGAGTGTGCTAGTATGAGCCAGTTGTCAAGATAGTTGAGGATGCGAACGCCCTGTTCTCTCATGGGAACAAGAGCCCCCTCCGTGACTTTCGTCAAGACACGGGGAGACAGGACACCCTGAAGGGCTGGACCTTGTACTGATATGCTCGACCCTCAAACGCAAAGCACAGAAACTGCCTGTGTCGAGGAAGAATTTAGACATGAATGTATAAGTCCCCACCGCCTGTCTTGGGTACAATGAAGTGGGACTGAGGAACTGACCGGCTCTATCGCATCCTTCACCAGTAGGACTGCAATCTCCGCCCGCAAGACATGGGCATCGGCTGCTCTCACTGTAGTGGAGTTGATGGCCCAAAACTTGGGGGGGCGCCAGGCAAACTGAATTGCATTGCCGAGCCTGATGGTCCGAATGAGCCAGCGAGATGGACTGGGGAGCGCTAATCAGGCTCGCAAGAGACCGTACAAGCGGGACCAAAGGGACCATAGGTGTAACCGCAGTGGGGCAGTGAGGTGGAACGCAGGGACACGGCTTGGGAGGCTCTCCCTGGGAGGCGGCCCGAAGCGGGGTCTGAGTGTGCTGTGCAACACTTACCTGGTTCCACGGGGCAGGAGGCGCAGGAGGCAGCTTGGTTGCATTCTCGAGCTGCACGCTGCTGCCAACTGGCTATAGAAGAGGTGGATGGGAGTGGTGAGCATTCTCTTATCCCACTGCTTTCCAGGCCTCCTCTTCAGACCCAGAGATAGAAGAAACTGCCCCTTTATTGAAAATGTGGGTACCGCTGGTTTTAAGACCTGCGGCGGAACACAAATAAAAGCGAACAAAGGATTTTCCACCCGGCCCTCTTTCGGGGGAGGGAGCGTTATGGTCACCATCTCTTGGAGAGCAGTACCATCCATCTCCGGGTCGCCCGTCCTAGGGCCGCTTACCGCTGGCTTTGCCGCCCCTCTTCGCGCTGGCCTGGACGGGCGGGTTGGCCTGCCTGCGACTGGCTCCTCGGCACCGCTTAGGTGGAGGCTACTGCTGCGGTGCGGGAGCAGGGGCAGACGCAGGAGGATGCCCCAGCAACGAGCAGACTGAGGGGCCGCAGGCGATGGGGTGGAGGCAGCAGTTGATCGTTGCGGCAGGATGTGTCTGATCACCTCAGTCTGCTTTTGTACAGACGAGAACTGCCACATCGCCGAAGAGGCCGGTCAGGGACACGGGGGAGTTAAGGAACATGACTTTGTCGGTCTCCCTCATGTCAGCCAGACACAGCCAGGGATGGCGTTCCTGGACCACCATAGTAGACATCGCACGACCCACTGACCGTGCAGTGACCTTCGTCGCACGAAGCGCGAGGTCTGTTGCGGCAAGAAGTTCTTGGAGAACTTGGATCATGACCACCCTCGTGCAGGTCCTTCAGTGCCTCGGCCTGATGGACCTGCAACAACGCCATGGCATGTATGGCAGAGGCGGCTTTTCTCCACAGGCCTTGTAAGCCTTGCCAGTTAAGTCCGGCGAGTACTTACAGGCCCGGGAAGGGAGGCACGGTTCTCCACGCCAAGTGGTGGGATACGCGTCTAACCCTTAGCTGTCCAGCCATCAAGGGTGGTGAGGGAGGAGGAGCCACCGGGATGGTTTCTGGCAGTAAAAAGGTGCCGTCCAAACTCCCGTGAGCTCCTCATGCACCTCCGGGAAGAAAGGCACTGGGGTGGGTTGCTGAGAACCAGCGCACGCCACCCCGAGATACCAGTCGTCCAGCCTCGAGGGCTTGGGACACGGTGGAGGGTTCCACATGACCTTGATCCTTTTGGCAGGCCCAGGAAAGCATGGCCATCATCTCCGGGTCCGACTTGGGCACCACTGTCACAACCGAAGGGGGCAGCGGCGCCAAATCGTCATTCGCTGAGAAGTTTGACCCACCCTCCGATGCAGCGATTGACATCTATTCATCATGGGGAGCGAAAGAAACGACTGGTACACAACTCGTGGATGGTCCAGCACATTACGCCGGCGGCTCAACTGGCTGCGGAGCGTGGGAGGGATGGGGGTTCCTAGGGGGTTTGTTCCCCCAAGGTAGTGCACTCACTGTAACCCTCAGGTCACCTGCACTACTGTCTGAAGTAACCCTCTGTGGAGGGTTAGATCACGCTAGAGGCGCAGGGACTCCGCCCCTTTGCAAGAACGAGAGTCTCGACCGTTGCTCCGAGATGGTCATCTTCCCAGAATGGGTGCATGACTCATCCATGAATGCTGCCTCAGCATGTTCAATGCCTAGACACGGGATACAGCGCTCGTGACCATCCCATGATCCCAGGTAACGTCCGCATCCAGAAACACACAGTTTTTAAAAAGACGCGCTCTACCTGTGTAAGCTTTTTTGGGGACTGCTCTCCTTGGTGCTGAAGCACTCAGGTGAATGAATGGTCACAGCGAACAGAGACAGGAATGTGCACCTGTCGTGCGCTGTCTCTCTCGCTGGTGATCTTACCAGCCGTAAGAACAGCTTTTCAGTGCACTCACGGCGCACCTTACCAGCTGTAAAAGCAGCTTTTTTGTTTTGCTCAAATTTAAAAACAAAAAAGACAGAAAGAGAGAGAAAACAGCATCGAAGTGCTCGGCTCCGAAGCAAAAAGCTGAAGTGCAATTGCACCTCCCCTCCTTGAACTGCCACCTTACCGTGGTGGAGGGGTTTGAGAACCCAAATGATCCTAGGAGCTATGTTGTCTGGGGCTATATGCCCCTGGTAGGGTCTCCCAAGGCAAACAGGTCCTAGGTGACGGGTCAGACTAAGAGCATTTCAAAAAACCCTTATGATAGAAACAAGAACGAGGACCGTGACGTCGCCTGGCATGGTGCAGCCGGAGCCCGGGGTTGGGGCTCGTATGCGAGCGCATGGCGGCCGGGCCTTCCCCCATGGGGCCTGGCCGTGCTCTGCCCGAAGAAGCAACGTGGGGCCGCCCTCCTGTGGGCTCACCACCCGCAGGAGAGACCGTAAGGGTCTGGTGCAAAGTGGATCGGGCAGCAGTCAAAGGCAAGGGCCCCCGACGACCCGATCTCTGGACACGGAAACTGGCTTTAGGGACGTGGAACGTCGCCTCGCTGGCGGGGAAGGAGCCAACCACACTCCTTGAGAGATGACTCTCTACCACTCTGGAGTTGCCCATGTTGAGAGACGGCGGGCTGGTGTGGGTTTGCTTATAGCCCCCCAGCTCAGCCGCCATGTGTTGGAGTTCACCCGGTGAATGAGAGGATCGCTTGCCCGCGCCTTCGGGTTTGGGATAGGTATGATACAGGCCGAACTTGGGGTCTCTGGGAGGGGTGCTGGAAAGTGCTCCAACTGGGGACTCCGTTGTTCTACTGGGGGACTTCAACGCCCACGTGGGCAGCGACAGTGACACCTGGAGGGGTGTGATTGGGAGGAACGGCCCTCCCCAATCTGAATCTGAGCAGTGTTCTGTTATTGGACTTCTGTGCTAGTTACAGCTTTTCATAACAAACACCATGTTCAAGCATAAGGGTGCCCATCAGTACACGTGGCACCAGGACAAGGCCGGAGGTCCATGATCGACTTTGTGGTTGTTTCATCTGACCTCCGGCCAAATGTTTTGGACACTCGGGTGAAGAGAGGGGCGGAGCTGTCAACTCATCACCACCTGGTGGTGAGTTGGATCCAAGGGCGGGGGAAGAAGCTGGACAGACTTGGCAGACCCAAACATTCTGTGAGGGTCTGTTGGGAACATTTGGCCGAGCCCCCTGTCAGAGAGATTTTTAACCGCCACCTCCGGCGGAGCTTCGACCGAATCCTGAGGGAGTCTGGAGATACTGAGTCCGAGTGGACCATGTTCTCCACCTCCATTGTCGACGCTGCCACTCGGAGCTGTGGCCGTACGGTCTCTGGTGCCTGTCAAGGCGGCAATCCCCAAACCCAGTGATGGACACGTTAAGTAAGGGATACGGCACAAGCTGAAGAAGGAGTCCTATTGGGTCTGGCTGGCTTGTGGGACTCCTGAGGCATCTGACGGATACCGGCAGGCCAAGCAGACTGCAGCCCAGGTGGTTGTGGAGACAAAAAATCGGGCCTGGGAGGAGTTCGGTGAGGTCATGGAGAAGGACTACCGGTTGGCCTCGAAGAGATTCTGGCAAACCGTCCGGCACCTCAGGAGAGGGAATCAGTGCCCTACCAACGCTGTTTACAGTGGAGGTGGGCAGTTGTTGACCTCGACTGAGGATGTCGTCGGACGGTGGAAGGAGTACTTCGAGGATCTCCTCAATCCCACCGACACGTCTTCCATTGAGGAAGCAGAGGCTGAGGGCTCGGGGTGGACTCGTCCATCACCCTAGCCGAAGTCACCGAGGTAGTCAAGAAGCTCCTCAGTGGCAAGGCTCCTGAGTACCTCAAGTCTACGATGTTGTGGGGCTGACACGCCTCTGCAACATCACGTGGCGGTCGGGGACAGTACCTTTGGACTGGCATTCGGCCCATAGTCAAACCTCTGATTCAGGAGGAACAGTGTGGTTTTCGTCCTGGTGGTGGAACACTGGACCAGCTCTATACCCTCTTCAGGGTGCTGGAGGGGTCATGGGAGTTTGCCCAACCGATCAACATGTGTCTTGTGAATTTGGAGAAGGCATTCGACTGTATCCCTCGCGGCGTCCTGTGGAGGGTGCTCTGGGAGTATGGGGTCTGGGTCCCTTTGCTAAGGGCTGTCCGGTCCTTGTACGACCGGAGCAGGAGCTTGGTTCGCATTGCCGGCAGTAAGTCAGACTTGTTCCCGGTGCATGTTTGACTCCGGCAGGGCTGCCCTTTGTCACTGGATCTGTTCATAATTTTTATGGACAGAATTTCTAGACGCAGCCAGGGGCCAGAGGCTTTCCGGGTTGGGGACCACACGATTTTGTCTCTGCTTTTTGCGGATGATGTTGTCGTGCTGGCCCCAACAGACCAGGACCTTCAACATGCACTGGGACGGTTTGTAGCCGAGTGTGAAGTGGTTGGGATGAGAATCAGCATCTCCAAACCAAAGGCCATGGTTCTCAGTCGGAAAAGCGTGGCTTGCTCACTTCAGGTTGGTGGAGAGTTCCTGCCTCAAGTGGAGGAGTTCAAGTATCTTGGGGTCTTGTTCACGAGTGAGGGAAGGATGGAATGGGAGATTGACAGACGGATCGGTGCAGCTTCTGCAGGAATGCGGTCGATGTACCTTTCTGTCGTGGTGAAGAAGGAGCTGAGCTGCAAGGCGATGCTCTCGATTTACCGGTCAATCTACGTTCCTACTTTCACCTATGGTCATGAGCTGTGGAACTCAGAGTAGAGCCACTGCTCCTCCACATCGAGAAGGGTCAGCTGTGGTGGCTTGGGCATCTGTTCCAGATGCCTCCTGGACGCCTTCCCGGGAAGGTGTTCTGGGTGCGTCCCACCGGGAGGAGGCCCCAGGGAACACCTAGGACACACTGGAGGGATTATGTCTCCCGGCTGGCCCGGAAGAGCTGAAGGAAGTGTCTAGGGAGAGGAAAGTCTGGGCATCTCTGCTTAGACTGCTGCCCCCGTGACCCAGCCCCGGATAAGCGGAAGAAGATGGATGGATGGATGGCAATCGCACCTGCTGCTCATTATATACCCGTGCTGCGTGGCTGAACAGCTGATGCAAATGATTGCACGCCAATGTGCATTGGCTCGTTTTGTTTCCCTCGAAGTAGATTGGCCTCTCCAGCGAGATTCCTATTCTTCAGTCTTGACGTGGCGTCGACTGACCGACTGAAGAGGAATGGCTTATCGTTGAATTATAAATTGACAACCCATCAGCTAATCTTCAACAGCTCTTAACCCTCTAGGTGCCACGGTCGAGTTTACTCGACAAGATCGCGCATTGGATAAAACGGCCGATTTTTTTCAAATTGGGTGTCAAATTTCGTTCGACATCCCCTCCACTGGATGGCAGACATGTCATTCTTCACCCCCGACTCAAAAAAACGTAATGTTTCTATACAAAATGTTCGAGTTAGAGCGCATTGAATCAGTGCGATCAAAAGCGGAGCTAGTGTGCGAGTGAGCCATGTTATCAGAGCCTCTCGCCATCACAATCGCGGCGACAGTATTGTGGTGGAGACTTTGTCTAATACCACTGGGTATGTTAGACGAGGTCGAAGTATTCATAGGACAGTTAGGAGGCAACGTGGAGGCAGGGTGAGGAGTCGCAATGACAATGAAAGTAGTCCGAGCTGTGCATACTCGGCGCGCGCGCGAGGCAGATCTGGCCGCGCTGCTCGTATCATCTCACTCATGATCTGTGCCTTGCCGTGGCGAGTGAGCGTTTGAACTAAACAGGTCTTGTCTACTTGTGTTTGTATGTCATATGAATAATATATATGTGCCCCATACATGGAATCAGAGTGCCTACTGTATTTAGTAAATGGAAAATCTCTACAGCAAAAGTCCAACCACTACATGCATTCGGTTTGTTTCTACCATTTATTAGTAATGATTTACAGTTTGTTTAATACTTAATATATACCTGAGCATTCAGTATTGTGCAATATAGCATACAGAAGGTGATCGACATTTTGGGGGGAAAGAAGTGCTGCATTTTATCATTTAAACGTGACTTTTCATGAAAATTTTATACTCCAAGATTGCCGCCACCATATGACGTCATAATATGCAAATTAGATGGGAAAATGTAATCCCTACATAAACTTTGGGTCATCCTTAATATTTCTCTAATTTACAGAAAGTCTCTATCTTTTATCAATTTTAATACATAGACTTTTGAAATTAAGATGTCAAAATTGGACGTTTTAGGAAAAAACCTCTGGCGCCTAAAGGGTTAAACATTAATTTTAGATTGATCTGTTTTTAGAGTTTACATCAAAAAAAGAATTAAGATTTCGGCCATGGATCCAATTGATGAATTGAACCAATTTCTAATGAATTGGAAATATGAATTTCATATTTTTCATGGATTCACAGAGATCACCCAGCAATGAACTATTGAAATTTTGAAACAGTTGTGATATAATAATGCCGCGTTTACTGAAATCACGTGACTTTGGTAGTTTGATACGCGCTCCGAACCACTGATTCGAAACAAAATATTTTGTTAAGATTTCGAAGCTTCATGAGGCAGTGTTTCGAAAGTGCCCACTAACATAACATAACAGAATAACTGACCTAGAGAAGATTTAATGGATCCATCAGCAGTTCCCCTCTTCTCCAAAGACCTACTGCTCTCCCTCTCATGATCTCATCTCAAGATGGCTGTCCCCTGATTTTTTTTTTCTACTTGAATTTTAAAATCACTTTTCTGTACACGCGCTTTGGGTGTGTGTGCAGCACAGAAAACAGTGTGAGGGTATTCTTGCGCTTGAATGCTTTAAAAACAGATTAAAATAAAACTTTCCTTTCATGCTTTGGGTGTGTGTGCAGCACAGAAAACAGCGTGCGGGTCTTCTTGATTTAATGATTTAAAGTCATATTAAAATGCACACAAAGCAATTGATAAGAGGAATCTAAGTGTGTCTTATCGAATCACCGGTTTCTGGAATTTTGAATCCGGTTCTAAAATAGAACCGGTTCTCGATACCCAACCCTACTCAAGACAGCCAGTTCCTTGTCCTGGAGGCCTAGTCGGAGCCGCGGTGAAAGGTGGAGCCAGGGTGCTGGTGGACTGAGGCCCTCCCTGGCTCCTTTCAGTCCCTCGGCTCCTTCTCAGTTGGCTCCAACCAGTAACTTGGATCTGCCTCATGTCTTCTAGTCTCCTGCATTTCTGCTGGTCCTGCCCAGCTCCAAGTGTCCTGCATCTCCACTGGTCCCGCCCAGCTCCAAGTATCCTGCATTTCTGATGGTCACACTCAGCCTCTCTCTCCCGCCTCTTCTACTCAAGACAGCCAGTTCCTCGGCCCTGCCTCTGCTAGTTCCCTTCTGTCCCTTGGCTCTTTCTCAGTTAACTCCAATCAGTAGCTCAGATCCGCCTTGGGTCTTCCAGTCTCCAACTCCGCCTTGGCAAGGAGATCTCTTGGCTCTGCCTCGGGCCACCAAGCCCATCACTCCACCTCAGCCCGTTAACCTCTCAACCATCTGGTCCAAGGTATGGGGTACCGTTATTATGGACTGCCTGTGCACAAAGATCTTTTATATCCTCCAGTATAGCTCTGTTAAATAAATTATTGTGATCACAGTTGTCATTTTACATCTATGGCATTGATTTTGCAGTTGCAAGAGGGATGTTGTTGATGTCGGTTGTATTTTGTGAAGTACTTTTGTATTTTTGATGTTTGTTTTTATTTGTCATTTGGTGTTGGTGATGACTGAAGGGTACCACAGACACAAAAGAATTTCCGAAAGGACAATAAACTTAAAACTTTACTTAACTCCACCTTGGCTCCTCCCTCCCTCAGCTCCACCTGGGACTGTCATCCTTATAGCCTCACCGGGCTCCCTCTACCCTCCGGCTCCACATTGTCAAAACAATCCGCATCCACATGGATCCGCAAAAATGACTGAAAACGCTGTATTCTGCTGCCAGGTCATTAGATGGCAATGAAACACTATAGACTGATCAAGTAATATGCATGTGCATGACGTCATCGTCTTCAGAGATTCGTGTTTTTGTAGTTTATACGGAGATCATTAATTTGCACTTTTCAGGCAGCCAAAACGCTGTTGTCGTGTAAATCAACGCATAAAAAGATTTATGTTTTTAGTTGAAAACGATGTTGTGTAAACAGCCCCTTAATCCTGTGTATTTATACCCCTTGTTGGGCTCAGTTACTTGTCGGATATTGTCTATGTTATGGTTCTCTACATTTATGTTCTTATTGAGATCTTTGCTTTATACTATTGTAGAAGTTCAATTTTGTAAATAAAGATTGCTTACCTTGATCCAAGCCCCTGCTCTCTCTGTGCCTGGATACCATAATAACTATAAACACTTTTTAAACTGCCACAAAGTAATTACTTATTCAGTAGAACTACCCAATCAGGTGACCAATTCCATTAAAAAAAAGAAACAACTATTAGATATTTTACATATTTTTATTTCTTTTTTGAAATACTATATATTGATAGTCCACTTTAGACTTTCTACTATCTATAACTTTTCAACTGCATGTCAACTACCAGTCTTTAGTTGACTGTTTGCTTAATATCAGCTAACACTTAATTGTGATGGTCCCCCAACAGATATTCTACTGACTATAAATAACTTTGCAAGTACAAGTAAACTTATTCTACTTACCCTAACCTAATAGTCTACTAATACTCTAGAGAGTTAGTTGACGTATTTGCAAATTGATGAGAATTAACTTACATGTAATTGTTAGATACTTATAGTAGAATGTCTAAAATAGACTATTGAAAATAAAATGTAACCTTTTCTTCTCTGTAGTAATATGACTATCCTTAAGCTTGGGGAAGGCATATGAATATTATTAATAATTGTAGCAATGTTCAGGGAAGAAGGAGGCGTGAACCGGCGAACATTCAAATAAACTTTAATAAAATAAAACAAACCAAACTAAAATTCTGCCAGCAGTCCCTCGCGGACGACTGCTGGCTTACCTAAAATAAACATAACGGCCAGCAGCCCCACGTGGACGACTGCTGGCTAAAATAAAACACAAATACAAAAAACAAAACTCAACTAAAATACAGGCCTGTTCCTCGCTCGATCATCAACGTCGTCGCTCCTCCTTTATGCTTCCGCTCCTCCGTGAGAGATGCGAGGCCGGTGTGCGTCACAGGTGTTGCTCATTAGCAATCACACCACCGGCCTCGCGCCGTTCTCTCACGTCCCTCGGCCGTCCTGTTCGCCACATACCCCCATCGCCCCTCACAGGCCGGGGGGTACTCACAAGCCTGTGCCTACTCCCCCCCCCGGCTGCGGCGATCCCTTGGGGGTATGGACCGACAAGCCGAGGGAAACGGAGACGGAAGCATGAGGAGCGACAGATCGAGCGAGGGGAGAGAGGAAAAAAAAATTGGTCCGGTTCCCACAACGCGCTGCCATCTGGTCCCCCACCAGCTGGGCGATCTCCTCCGCGGTGCCTGGCGGTGATGCTGGGTAGCCCTCGGTGGACGGCTCGACGCTCCTCCGCCGCCCGGTGGACGGCGACGGCTCCTCGGGTGCCTTGGGCAGACGGCAGGAGTCCCCCGCTCCCTGCTCCTCCCCTTCGCTGGTGGACGGCAGCAGGCTCCGGCCCACGGCGAGCGGCGGCGACTCCTCCTCTCCCTCCCGGATGGCAGCCACCCCTCCAATACCCAGGCGGCCGGCAGCGAGCTCGACCGTCCCACCGGCAACTCACTCCAGCGCACCGCCTCGAACTCCATTGGCCGCTCCTCTCCCACTCCCTGCTCCTACCCTCGTTCGGCGGATGGCAGCAGGCTCCGGCCCACGGCGAGCGGCGGCGACTCGCGCACCATGCTCGATGGCACCGCGGATTCTCCACAGCGGCGAGGACTCTCTAACAGCGCGTTCCTCCCTCTTCCCGGGTTTCGGCACCAGTGTAGCAATGTTCAGGGAAGAAGGAGGCGGGAACCGGCGAACATTCAAATAAACTTTATTAAAATAAAACAAACCAAACTAAAATACCGGCCTGTTCCTCTCTCAATCATCAACGTCGTTGCTCCTCCTTTATGCTTCCGCTCCGTCGTGAGAGATGCGAACCGGTGTGCTTCACAGGTGTTGCTAATTAGCAATCGCACCACCGGCCTCGCGCCGTTCTCTCACGTCCCTCGGCCGTCCTGTTCGCCACAATAATAATTCATTGTCATTAAAGGTTTTACACATGAAGAAACCAATTGTACTGTTAAATGTTGAATTATTATTATTACTACTACTTGTAGTAGTATTTTATATTTTTTTTCTAAGAATACCATTTGTTGCTTTATGTGTAAAATATTTGATGAGAAAAAAACTCTGAGTGCACTTTTAGTGGTTGTTTTTAGTGGTACTAGAGGTAAATGGTGAGATGATGATGGTGGCAGAAACTCTAAACATGCTACTCTAATAATACACAGTGTCTGCAGAAAACATTTAGAAGAAGTTGAGCTTGATCCCTATGATAATGATCAAACAAACCAACGGTGTGATCAAAGGTGTGCCCAACATCCGGAATAATTAACAGTGTGATTATGGAGAGAGTTTAGCTTCCACACAAACAATACCATTTAATAGATAGATCAGTGCGAGGATTTTAGTCTAAATCAAAAAGTACCAAGGTGACCCATCAAGTGTAACATCACTACTGTCATATGTCAGCTGATACTAATCCTCTGTTGTGATCAGTTTACATGCTGGTCATTGAAGAGTTAAACGTTAAGCTTCTCAAAGTTCTTTACCAAAAACTTGTTTATGTACATACATTTAATTAGTACGTATTTAGTTCACAGAATACAGTCACCAAACCTGGCATAAAACAGACAATCATTAGTTAAACAAATACAAGTTCTAAAATAAGCAGCACTACTTTGTCTGCCCATTATAAGCGGTCAACATGTTCTCATCATCTGACCAACAGTCCTGAGCATCAGATACCAGTGGTCATCCAAGCAATATAATAAACACAGTTGTCATAGAATTTCCTCATTTATTTCTTCCCCTAGTGCTAATCCTTTTAATTACTGCCTTACTCAATGCTAATGTTATTCACGATTAGTTGGTATTATGCTAATCTTCGACCCACAATCGACAGGAGAGCAGGACTATCGTCTGAAGGCCAGATTGCTGGGAGGCTGCATGCAGACTGACATCAGTCTCCCAGCTGCACAAAGCAAGCCAGACCGAGACACTCTTGCAGGAAAAAAAAGACCCTCAATAAACAAAAAGGGGGTGGGGGGCGTAGTGTATACCTTAATGAACAACTGTTGGCCACAGGGATTAGTGATAAATGCTGCTTTCCTCTCTGCGTAGCTCACCCCAGCATCTGTGACAGTGCTGTCATTTTGCACCAGTTTCTTAGTTGTTAGCATCTCAAACTGAACCATGTCTGGACCTTGTCCTTGTTTAGATGTGTCCATCTGCAGGTGAGTCTATGTCAGATCCAAGGTGTTTTATATGAATTTGTTGTGCCACATTTTTCTTTTTTTGCCATTATGAAAAATATTTTGAAATGTACTATGTTCCAAATTCTTGATTAAACTCAGATATTCCATTGGACATTGGTTGGGAAGGATGAAAACATCCCATCTGTCAAAATGAAACTAAAGCCAAGGAGAATGTGTGTCTGGTTTAATTATTTTCCATAAATAGAGAGAATATTCAGTGGTAAACACATGACATCTTACTACTCACATATCTACCGACATTTATGTATACTGTAACATTTGTCCTGAAAATGGTTAAACATAAAGGTAGTCCCTTATTTGTGTCTGTTTCTAAATTAATTGCTGCCTTTTTTATTTAATCATTTTCAGTAAAAAGTATTTGAAAAAAATCTGCATAATATATAAAATGAAGACTTAAAAAACGCATAATAAAACAGTACATTAATGAGTGTGTAACCCTAACCCTAACATATCTACAACCAGAACAGACAAACGTTAACTTTTGTGAAAAGCACAGAACGATGGTTATTGCAGTTGTCCTTCAACAAATAGCCTACATACAAATTATGTGTCTTTCAATTATGTATACTAATTATACAATTTAATCTTTATTTGCTTTATTTGTTATTTCATTTTTTCTGTGAGTACCCGGGTTGACTTTTAATGGCTCAGACAGGATCCACAGGTTTACACAAAAATTAATGACTTCATAACTGAAAATACAAAAGTGTATGTGTGAAAGTGTATTACTGACACAACTGTGTCCAAATGAGTAAAGTACATTACCACTAAATTTCTGACTTTGGCTGGAGCAAAAAATATGATTACTTTCTAAACATTTTTGTAGTTATGAAACATCTAAAACAGTGGCTTAGAGGCATCCCTTTACACCCTAATTATTGTCACTGTCCTATGAAATAACACAATGATAAATTGCTAACTCACAAGACAGCTGGCAGAAGGAAAAAAGTATGACTTTTGATGGAAAATTAACAGTCATGGCGGAATGAGAACCAGCAGTAGCTGTAGCTTCATTGAAAGTGACGCTCAAACAAGAGGCTTTTGTCTGCCAGGAGGAAATATAGAAAAACTGAGAGAAAAATATCAACAAGTGCAGAGTAAAACCACATCTTGAGCAACAGTGTTCATAAACGGCATGACCAAACCAGGGAAGAAAGTCACTAATCAGAAATATCAACGGAGCAGCGACTACAAGAAACATCATCCAGAATAATTGATTTCTTATAACACTTTAAAACTTAATTTTCATCTGAAGGGGTCCCTGATCATCACTGACAAACTCTCAAAATCCCCTAAACAGAGAGAACTGGGAAGGACACTTTAAACTTAATTAAAAGTAAGCTATGACCTAGCATAGTATAGATCGGAGTATACAAACAGAAGAAAAAAAACCTTGACCTCCTGACAGTCAAGCGCAGGTTCCTGACCTCACGTGACACCAGTGACATCCCTATAAAACACACGCTTTAGTCAATATCAACACATTAGAAGACTGGGCGTAAAGCAGGATTACAAACAGCAAAATGCTCAAAGAAATACAAAAAAGTACAGCAGTAAAAAATTAAGTAAATACAAAAAACATGTATTTACTCTTTTAGACAAATCACCAAAAACTTCTGTAAATATCTCAGTAAACTTTTTCAAATGCGAAAACTCATAGCTCAAATTCAAACAACCTTTCAACCGCAATTCAACCGCAAAACCTTTTCTCTAAGACACGCAATGAATCGCACTGAAGGAGGAGTTACGTCACTCAAAATTTGGTGGGAAAAAGGTGAAGAAAAAAAAAAAAAGCACCAAACTTACCATCCACCAGGTCCTGGCTGTCATGTCATAACATAGCTGCCATTTGATGGAGCTGTCTGCCGTTTTCCCAGCCATTCTCCCGTCAGTAGCTTTCATCAGGAGCAGCTCAAGAGTAGATAACACACTAATCAAGCCTTCATCAGACGCCACTCTCTCAGCCCCATGTAGGCCAATCCTTATCACACTGCATTATGGGAGAAAAAAAGTGCACACACACACACACACATGCACGCACATAGCCCTGTGCTCTAGCGATGACTCCAGCCTGCAGTGCTGCCTATAATGACAGGATCAGGATCTGAATCCCTCACACACACACACACACACACACACACACACACACACACACACACACACACACACACACACACACACACACACACACACACACACACACGCACACACACACACACAGAGAGCCCCCCACCTCGGCCCGGGCTTTAATTTTTTAAGCTGTGCAGAACAGGAGCATTGATCTCTTTTCTTTTTTGTTTTTGGCATCTTGAGCTGTACAACAAGTGGGCAACCAATGAAGTGCCTGTGTGCGCGGATGCTTTTCAAAGTTTATTTGCATTTTCATCAGTTTTATATTGTTGATTTGTGGTTTTTGGAATCCCCCCACCCACCCTAAAACCATAAATACACACACACATTGTGCCCCCCTCCCCCGAACGCTCCTCATTCTGTGTCGATGAGGGGAGGCCCAAATGGGAATTATATTCCCCAAACAAAGACTGGGGAGTTTCATAGACATGAGAGCCGGGCACGGTTCAGATATCACAGACTTATACAGCAAATGAGGGAAGGAGGGAGAGGGAGAGAGAGAGAGAGAGAGAGAGAGAGAGAGAGAGAGAGAGAGAGAGAGAGAGAGAGAGAGAGAGAGAGAGAGAGAGAGAGAGAGAGAAGCTGGGAAGCAAGAGAGAAAGAGAGGCGCAAACACTGACAGGTATTCCAAGTCCATTCACATACTAGCCTGCTGTACTTACTTCACCGAGCTTTGAACGACACTTTCTAAGCAGCAATGGACAAACTCATTTGATTCAAGCTGCAACAGAATTTAAACATCCTCTACAGATAAAATATTTACAGATAAAGGAAAGAAACTGTAAGATTTCAGTGCAGTTAAGAAAATACTTATTTTTCTTAACTGCAACTTGAACTTGAAGCATGAAGTTGGTGTTGATAAAAAATGATTTATAAATGACACTGATGTTGACTTGGAAGTGCAATAGAGGTGTTAATCATTCTGACATGTTCTCAAGTATCACTGAATATTAGTATCAGCATTTAAAGAAAGTCAAAAAATAATTTGAACTCAAAGTCAGTTGACATAGTTCAGTTTTGTTATGAAACCACAAATGTGTTTTTTTTCCTTATGACATTGAGTGGAGATAAAATAAACACTGAACCCAATTTATAATTTATAATAGAAAACACTACAAGGCACTAATCTTATTTATATTTTTTTCTTACATTTTTGACAGTTGTTGAGAGTTTTAAGAATTAGCAGTCTGATGCAACATTGAGCGATGAATCTTGAGATGCTTCCTTAAATATATATATTTGCTAGAAACTTTATTAGAAAGTACCACAATTACTTTATTATTATTATTATTTATTACATTGGTTTATTTAGCCCACTCTGGATGCTTTTTAGTTCGTGAATAAAATGTCCTCAAATGAAAATGATGAAACAGAACAGAACACATTCAATTTTAAACCTGATCTTTGAGCAACAAGTGACACAAAGTTCATTTATTTACAGGTTCAAATTGTGCTAGTAATGATAATGATAATGGAAAACTCTGTACACATCTAACATGCAGTATATAGATGCCATGTAAAACCAACAGAAGCTTATGGACTGCTGAAGAGGCACACAGCTGTGAGAGCTGATGAGATTCTAAGGTTTTAAACATTCAAACAATCAGAATTTCCTAGAAGCAAGTGCAAAGACATCAGCTAGCACATAATAAATGGCTTGCATTAATAGCATTAGCACAGCTTTGGCTGTTTAAAGCAATGCAAAGCAGGCTTTGATGATATTAACCAATTATAAGGATTCTCTTGCGTTGGAATGCAGAAAGATGCAAGTGTCATCCAATGGAAGTGCTATAGCCACTGGTTAACAGTTCCTCCCCAAGCACAACAACCTCATGTTTGAGGCTTGTAAAGTATGCTCACATCCCACTCCTTCAGAATTATGTTTAATACACATACATGCAAACAAATCGTGCTTTTGACATTTGCAGAATTATGCATCAACCTGACACTCGGCTGTGAGTAGTGGGGTTTAACGCTGAATGCCAGCTTTGTTCCATGTTTGGGACTCTCTTTGTAACCTATCCAGACCTTTTTCCCTCAGCAGTGCATTCCCAACCTCCACCTCCTCACAGAATGTTCCCGCCTGCAGCTGCTTCCCTCCACGTGAATTGTGGGATTGTGTGAGAACGTCCCGCGAGTCAGGGCACAGCGCGTCTGGCATTCAGGGGCCGAGGTGGCATTTCAGAAGCACCATGGCCAGAAGAATACCTAGAGTGTTGTTTATCCTCCTCGCCTTTTGCGTTGTGTCTTTCCATTCATTTCCGAAACCTTTCCCACATTTCCACACAGGGTCCCAAAGAGATTATTCTGTTTTCTTACACTTTGGATTTCAGGGGTCATCTAAAATACATTCTGTTCCATATATAATCATCCAATGTAAGCATTAGTCGAATAATTAAAATAATTTGCTAAATAATAATAAACCAAAGTACAAGGTTATTGATCCAAAAAAATGCTAACTGAAAGAAAACCAAGAACAATTCCATACTTTATCAAATATTGTGAGATGCTTTCACTGTTTTCTGAATATGCTAAAACATTCTCTTGACATTTCACTTGAATTTTCCTCACGTCTGCCGTATTGATTTTGACTCTGCACATCAATACATTTTCTAGCCTTGATTGGATTAGGATTACCTTTCAGACTAGTTTTAAATGGATTTCTACTTTCTTTCAGTCAAGTGTTTGTAACATTTACATGAAAAAATCAATAGGCAAATCAATAATTTGAGAGGCCGGAAAGTGAAGACTGTTGAATTGATCGAAGTAATGTGAACACCTGCTACAGACTCTCTGTGTATGTGCTATCTACTTACTACAAATCATAACAGTTGGAAGACATACATAATTAAGTCTTTTTGTCAATTGATGTATTTATTTAATATATTTATATATCATGTGGACCTAATTGTAGTCAAATTTCACATGGAGCAAATACAGCAGTCACGGCTGAGGGTCATTTAAATTTTATTTATGTACAGACTGGTTAATGTTGACCCATATGGGTTGGGCTGTCAGGCAATTAGGAAAAAAAGAGCACTTGACTGTTATTAATTGATGATTACAAATGTCCAGAGATGCTTCTTAATCCTTGTCCAAGGCACATTGAAATTATAATCATATAGATGTGTAAAAGAGATATCATCCCAAATATCACTCCTCTAGACACCCTAACAGGTTTTAAGTTTTATTCCCATAATTCCCTCTTTTGTTTAACCAGATGTCCACTCCTAGAACAATAACAGGTGGCCATTTGTTAAATTAGGCCAGTTAACTTAGCAAGCCAGACACATGGGCAAGCAGAAAATTATAATTCAGCATAAATACAATATACATTAAATATACACCATTAAAATACATTAATTTAGATTGGTTTTAATTTATTTAATTTATATTTAATAATTTTTTTAATTTATATTTAATAATTTTTTTAATTAAATTTCGATTTAACAGTGATTGACTGTAATTGGCGCAATTTTTTCAGAACAAAACATGACTTAAATAAACAGTAATTAATGCCAGAACAGACAATCATTGGCAGTAATAGAGTAATCTTGGCTAAAAAAATAATAATAATTACAAAACCTAGTCTAATTTGTTCACAAATGACCACCTGTTGCTCCAGAGAAGAAATTATGCCTGGTTCAGGACAATGGAGAGACTTAAACCTAAGTGGAATTTAAGAGTCGGTTCTTAAATAATATAATCATTTAAATTCTGGTATCGCCTATTCATGCAGAGTTTTGGCTTGATTTCTTAAAATATTTCCCTGAGATAGAAAAAAAATACATGTAAAAAAAAATACATTCAAGTTATTTGCAAATATAATTTATAGTCAATTTCAGTAGACCAAGAAAACAAAGAGAATATTTATGTAGCTCTCAAATAGTTGAGCATGGCACTAGCAACAGCAAGGGGATGGGTTTGATTCACAGGGATTGCATGAACTGTTAATACGTATCAAAGTGGCTTTGGATAATAAAAGGAGAAAACAAACAGCTTCCTATAAAAGACCCTAAAGAAAAGCGATTCGATTCCAGTGGAGTTATAAATGCAATATGTCCAATGATTAATTTTGGCTGAGAGGAGCGACACAGGCGAACACTTGCTCAGAGGTCATGACTCAGTTTCTCAGTGAGAGAGCGACATTAAAGAGTCCCAGCCAAGATGTTTTTTCCCTCTGGGATGAGGTGGTCCTGCCATCACACAGGCAATCTTTTAGGATAATTCAAGGGAGGTACTATCTGCTGTCACTCATGTGAAGAATGCCGAACGCCGGGGAGCCAGTCACAGCTGACAGGGGCCGTCATTCACACCACCACACAGTGCAGGACACACGCCGGGCCAATCAACAGAGGCCCCTACTGGGAATGGACAGCATCAGGGCAGGAGGCATCCAACCGTGGCAGGGAGAGAGAGAGAGAGAGAGAGAGAGAGAGAGAGGGTGGGAGTGAGTGGGCGTGGGAGCTTCTGGGGCAGTGCCAAAGTTCAACATAAGTTAATGGAAGCAACTAAACAACCACTAAGATAAGGGGTTAAGATACAGATTAGTTAAATTAAATGGCTTGACATTGAATCATTAAGCACAATGACTAAATTATTCTCCTATTATATAGGAGCCTTGCCTATTATATGAAGAGTACTGGAGGAAAAAATCATCAAAGTATTGTGAAAAATAAAACAAAAACATTGCAATCAACTAATTATGCTTATTTTGACATAAATAAACCAGAAACTGATCAAATTGCACAAGAAATGAAAACGACTGCTTCAGGCAGAGGTTCAAACAAGGTGGGCAAAGGACGCGGGTAGAGCTAGTTTTTACTGGCCCAGACGCCACCTTTCAGCAGGGCACAACACACACACACACACACACACACACACACACACACACATTTCGCTGATTCAATGAATTGTTCTTTATCCGACACACCATCCAAAGCCTCTCTAAAAGACGTCTCCTCGCAACCGTCCCCTGTGCCGCAGTATTAGACCTGCCAGCCTAGAGGAAGTACATAAGGAGCCCTTTGTTAGGTTACACTGGAGGGACATTGTGTAAAATACAGTGCCTGCCCAAGATAAAAGGCTTGCCTTTCCTCTCATCTGAACTAAGTTTATCCTCCCTGAAGTCTCTCCTTTCTGCCCAGCAGACAAAGAGATGACTTTAGTCTTAGGACCAGCAACCTATCAATACGTTTATCATTCTAAGAGAAGAAAATCGTTGGGGAACTTGCCAGAAATTGTTGAATGTGAGAGTGTCGTAAGCTTGTTTATACGCAAAAAAAAAGAGGCAAATGGCCCCTTAGTAAACTAAGCAAAGTACCTACAGTACGTTAGACATCACTTCTCTAACTGTACATCGCTCTTTGTTTTGTTTGCAAAACCCTTTTCAAAACATCTTATTAGACGTTACAGGTAAATTCTTCACAGGATTAAATTCTGCAAATTGAGTCTTGGCTATCAGGTGATCTGTGGAGAGCAGTTGGAAGCAGAAGTATCCCATTCGTGACTCAGGTAAGTGTAACACTGAGCCCTGAATGGAAAGGACAACTACAAACAGGAAACACACTGTGCATTTCCATGGCAACAAACTTCCATGGTAGCCAGAGAGAGAATCCTATTTTATTTTATTTTTATATATATATGTATATATATATACATGCTATGTATTTACATGTATATATATATATATTCATAGTTTTCACATGATTTTATTTAATTTTATTTATTGGTTTGTTAAATACACACAATATTTCTGTGTTGTTACTATATTATGTTTAATACAGTATCTCTTCAGTAAAAAACATAAATGCATACTGTCCACTCAAGTGGACATCTGAAAATCTCTTTGAAAAATATGTGTATAAAAAGTCATGCCCTAAGAGCAATAAACCCGCAAGAAAAAAATCCTGACTGATGTTGTCATAATTCATGCATGAAAGGGTTGAGAGCAGCAAAAACAACTTGCTTAACACGAAATACTAACTATATTTTTCACTATATGGGTCATATAATGCCATTTTTGTACAAGTTGATATGAATCTTTAGGGTCTAAATGAAAACTTTGTATTATACTTTTATTAAAAATTCTCATTAGTATTATAAGAAAACTAATTTTACCTGGTCAAAAACAGCTCTGTTTTCAGCACGCCATTTCAGTGCATGTGCCTCTAAATGATAATGAACTTTGCTCACTCTGCCCCTCTGTTCTGTGGGGCGTTTTGGTTTTGACACAACCGCACGTGGATTGTTGCCTTGACAACAGTTGAGGGTATATTTTGGAACAAGAATGTCAGCAGGAGTCTCTGAGGACACATCTGTGCAACCATACCAATTTGAACCGGAGTCGGACCCGGAACAAGATGACGGCCCCGAAGAAGTTCGAAAATTAAGGCTTGAACAGGACGTTTCTAAATGGTTGGTTAACGTAATGTCACGTAATGTAGACCTGCGTACATAGTTTTTAATAACACATTAACCATAATGCGTTGTTTATTATAAACGTGGGATTATGAATTATATTGAGAAAGTCGTAACGTTACATAGAAAACATGCCGTAATTTACCCTGAGTGTAAACATTAGCCGCATTCATCATGAAGATTAATATTTAAAGGTTAATAAAATGTTACACTCACTTCTTCTGGAGGTGCAGCAGGAACACGAATAGTTGCTACCGATTCTGTTTTCAGGACCAGCTTCTTAGCAAAACCAGATTTACACTGACCCTCATTTAGAAAGCAGTCTAGTGAGAAATGATTAGCGCAAACATAAAAGCATTTACGTAGATCGTTGGGAATATTCCTTTCAAAAATAAAACTCAGCCACTGCGTCTTCAGCGGTTCAAATTTAGGAACACCAAAATGACTGCTGTGTTCCTTATTACAGCCAAGAACAAAACACCACAGTCGTTTAGACGCCATTCTGCTCCAGTGTATCAACCATGGGAGCGATGACTACGATGACAGCTCGCTCAGGGCGTGTCTGTGTTGAAACGCTGCTGTCAATTAACAATCGTGGGAGCGGCGTCACAAAAAATCGAACGGCTCAATTTGAGGCAGGGGAAAACGTATAAGGAGATTAAAACAAAAACACTGGATGGATTTTTATCATTATATGATGGTTGTGTACAGGCACTGCCAACACACATTTCAATACAATCAACTTGTAAAAGTGCATGTACCATTATATGACCCCTTTAAGAAATTAAATCAAGACAATTATATAGGCCTACCGTTATCAGCATATGTTGAAATAGGATTTATCTCTCGTTGTCTGAGATAATATGGGGCGGAAGCTCTGATTTTTTACTTTCACTTTCTGCAGTTAAATTTTAATTATGTGGCGACACAGAGGAGCAGCTCGGAGGTGCGATCAGCTCACGACTACGTCACCCTGGAATCTTGCCAGGGACAATAAAAAAAATGGAATTTCTAATTTAAAGCAACAGGTTCGTTCACAGTAAATTGGTAGGAGACGTGGATACAAAATTATATATGTATTTTTATTAAGAATAAGAGATTTATTAAAAGCAAAGGACAACCATCAATAACACTTAATATAGACAACAACACCATTACAAGACACAAACAGAATGACCTGAGGAGTCAGCATCGTCCATTAGATGGCATGGGCGCCTTCACCATAGATAAACTATAGCACACACAGGAAACAGAATAGTCCACTGTAGGGTTTTCAGTAACTCAGTCCACTGTAGGGTTTTCAGTAACTCAGTCCGTTTGTGTACAAGATCGCAGTCCTTCTCTCTCTCCCGAACTCTCGCACCAACCGGCTTTTATCCGGTCTCCCCACGCCAATCACTGCAATCAGAAACAGGTGTTCGTCATTTTGCACTTGACCTAATTACTTACCGCTCGGCTCCACCCCCGCTCTCCTGCTGCTTAAGGGGATCTGCCAATATCCTTTCGTTAGATCCAGTGTCGAATGAAAAAACGAGCAGTACCCAGCCGATCAAGTAGCTCATCAACCCGAGGCATTGGATACGCGTCGAATTTCGACACGGCATTCACCTTGCGATAATCCACACAGAACCTGATCGAGCCGTCCGTTTTAGGCACTAAAACTATCGGGCTAGCCCAGTCACTGTTGGATTCCTCTATTACTCCCATGTCCAGCATAGCCTCTAATCCCTCCTGAACCACTTTCTTTTTATGTTCAGGCAAACGATATGGCCGGCTACGCACTACTACGCCTGGCTCTGTCTCAATGTGGTGCTGAATGAGATTCGTTCGGCCAGGCAGGGGCGAAAACACGTCAGCAAATTTTGCTTGTAAATTACGTATATCAGTGATCTGGACCGGCGAGAGGTGGTCTCCTCCAAGTGCCAGAGGGAGAGATTGTGATTTTGAGCTCGTCTCTGGACCGAGATCCTCCTCTCCACTCACCACCGATGCCAACATCACTGACTCCACCTCATTCCATTTTTTTGATTGATTAAGGTGATAAATTTGACGTGATCCAGCCCTATCTGTACAAATTACCTCATAATTGAGATCTCCCACTCGCCGTGTAACCTCAAATGGTCCTTGCCATTTTGCGAGTAATTTAGAACTGGATGTGGGAAGTAATACAAGTACTTTATCTCCCTGTGTAAATTCTCGCAGTCTAGACCCCCTGTTGTACAACCGACTTTGCTTGTCCTGAGCCTGTAACAAATTCTCCATAGAGAGCCGCCCCAAAGTGTGGAGTTTTGTTCTCAGGTCCATGACATATTGAATTTCATTTTTGCTATTCGAAGGTCCGTCCTCCCAAGTCTCTCTAAGCACGTCTAGCACGCCGCGGGGCTGACGCCCATAGAGGAGCTCGAAGGGGGAAAACCCCGTGGAGGCTTGGGGGACCTCGCGTACAGCGAACAAGAGGGGCTCTAGCCATCTATCCCAATTTCTGGCGTGTTCCTGTACGAACTTCCGAATCATGGATTTCAATGTGCGATTAAAACGTTCCACCAGTCCGTCTGTTTGTGGGTGATAGACGCTGGTGCGAATCGATTTAATGCCCAACAATTCGTAAAGTTCGCGAATCGTCCGTGACATAAACGCCGTGCCTTGATCGGTGAGAATCTCTTTCGGGATTCCCACCCGGGAGATTAATTGAAACAGTGCACTCGCTATGCTCTTCGCTGAAATAGTACGAAATGGCACTGCTTCTGGGTATCGCGTTGCATAATCTACTAAGACTAAAGCAAAGCGATGCCCCCGTGCAGATCGCTCCAATGGCCCGATGAGGTCCATACCAATTCTCTCGAAGGGGGCCTCTATTAGAGGAAGAGGGCACAAAGGTGCTTTTGGGTTGGCCGGCGGATTCACCAGCTAACATTCACGACAAGAGGCGCACCACTTGCGCACATTCTCGTGGATGCCCGGCCAAAAAAATCGGGTCATTAGACGATTGAGTTTAGCTGCCTGCCCTAAATGCCCAGCCATTGGATTACAATGAGCCGCCTGGAAAAGCATTTCCCGGCGGCTTTTTGGAACTAATAGCTGCGTTGTATCTTGCTTTGACTGGGTGTCTTTGGTCACCCGATACAACTTATCTTTTATGATCGCGAAATAAGCATAAGAAATGGGTTGGTCTGGGTGAAGAGACTGCCCGTCGATCACGCGGACCTGATCAAATGCATTTTTAAGCGTTTCATCTCGGGACTGTTCCAGAGGAAAATCTTAGCGCTCCGAAAGGTCTCTCCTTTCAACCGCGCTCCGTTCCTCCGAAACAGACCCCGATGGCCCGTAACAGCCTCTTCCACCTGATCAACCGTTTTTCTCCCCCGCCTCCTCTTTGTCCCAGAAGCACCCGCACACAGATGTCCCAATAAAGTTTTAAACCAATTGGTCCCCAAAATCAGCGGATGCCGGAGATGCTGACTAACCGCCACCTCCACCTTATGCTTTTGTCCGCTGAATTGGATAATGACTGGCATTAAAGGGTATTCTATCACCACCCCGAGCACACACCTCACCTTAACCGCGCGGCTCTTATCCAATGCCTCGGATTGCATGAGGCTTTGATGAATCAAAGTTTGGTTACAACCTGAATCCACCAAAGCCTTTCAAGCGGCTGGCGTGGGGAGAGCGTAAATTCAGGCGTTGAAACACGCCGGTCGGGGAAACGAACTTCCGAGGGGGTGCCCTGGGACCCGCACTTGGCTCTGTCGCGCTCCCAGACCTCCATCTCGGCGCTGGTCGGGGTGGAGGCATTCCTCGGATCCTGGGTGCAGGGACAGGAGGAGAGGGAGGGGAAGAAGAAACAGAAGAAGAGAGAGAGGATGTTGGCAGGCTTTCACCAACCCCTGGGCACGCCACCAGCTGGTCCTCGGCGAATTGGATGGCCTGGTTCAGGGACGTCGGGCGGTGGCACTGGACCCACTGCGCAGTCTTCTTAGGCAGCCTTGCCACGAATTGCTCCAGTACCACCTGATCGATCACTCCCTCGATGTCGCGACCTCCGGCCATCAGCCACTTGCGGCACGCGTCCCGGAGCTGTGGCGCAAAGACAAAGGGTCGGCCAGACTCCCTGAGTTCTAGAGATATAATGCCTGAGAGGACACGCAGAGCAAATGGTGGGAGTTGTGATGGACTTCTTCTGCGTTAAATGAAGACGTCGTGTCAAACTCCTGAGGTTGTCCTTGTTTCTGTTGTGGTTGAGAGAGTCCTCTCTCTCCTGAATGAGCACATGGCTGGTTGTGAGTCAAGGCCTGCTGCCCTGGGGTCTGGGGCCTGGTGCGGCCCCACAGGACAGCAATCTGAACGTACGAGAGAAGGCCAAGTGAAGGAAGGGCTTGTGGAGGGGCCATTTAAAGCCTGACAAAGGTCCCACCTTTCAGGGTTGGCTTAACTAATAAGAAAGGGGCGATTTCTAAGCGGGAGATTCCTCTGTGGGGAGGATTTTTGACGCTATCTCAAGTGTGGTTAGACATCTGCCTTCCCTTTTGTGTCCATTAATACTCAGCTAGATATAACAAACACACACTGCATTCTAAGAGAAGGTGATGTACACTCAGGTGTGAGTTATTAAATGAGGATTAATTCTCCCAAAAAGGCGTGTCCCCACGCCGTATAAACATCAAATAGGGGCGGGAGGGTGGGCGCCCTGGAGGCTGATGAGGGCGCGGCCTTCCCGGAACAGGAAGCCTCCAGGGCGGAGCAAGTTGTGCAGGTGGCCAGGGTGGAGACGCCCCTTCAGGTGGCCATGGCAGAGACGCCCCTTCAGGTGGCCATGGCAGAGACGCCCCTTCAGGTGGCCAGGGCGGAGCATGACGTGCAGGCGGCCAGGGCGGAGCAGGACGTGCAGGCGGCCGTGCAGGTGAAGACCCTTCGGGCGGCCGTGATGGTGAAGACCCTAGGGGTGGCCGTGGCGGTGAGGACCCCTCGGGTGACCATGGCGGTGAGGACCCTTCGGGCGGCCGTGCGCTCTTGGGTGCCCACGGCGAAGCCCTACTGCCCCCCCCCCCCAAAAAAAAATACTTGGAGTGAGTGATGGCCTCTGGACAGGATGGACTCAGTGGTGAAGAGGACTCTGGACTGGTTGGCACCAGCGGTGAAAAAGTCTCTGGGCTGGACGGCGCCAGCGGTGAAGGGGTCTCTGGACTGGACGGAACCAGCGGTGAAGGGGTCTCTGGACTGGACGGAACCAGCGGTGAAGGCTCTGTGCTGGTCGGGACCAGCGGTGAAGGCTCTTTGCTGGACGGGACCAGCGGTGAAGGCTCTGTGCTGGACGGGGCCAGCGGTGAAGGCTCTGTGCTGGACGGGACCAGCGGTGAAGGCTCTGTGCTGGACGGGACCAGCGGTGAAGGCTCTGTGCTGGACGGGACCAGCGGTGAAGGCTCTGTAGGGCTGGACGGGACCAGCGGAGAAGGCTCTGTAGGGCTGGACGGGACCAGCGGAGAAGGCTCTGTAGGGCTGGACGGGACCAGCGGAGAAGTCTCTGCAGGGCTGGCTGGGATCAGCGGAGAAGGCCCGGGGCCGGCTGGGACCGGCAGTGAAGACCTGGAGCCGGCTGGGACTGGCAGTGAAGACTTGGAGCTGGCTGGGACCGGAAGTGAAGACTTGGAGCTGGGTTGGATCAGCGATGATGACTCGGAGCTGGCTGGAATCAGTGGCGGAAGCTCTGTGTCCCAGTCAATAAGCGCATCCTCTTCTTCAAGCACTACCAAGATCCCCACTGGTACGGTGGGTATGGCGCAATGCATAAGCTCGGGACTGGACGGGACCAGCGGCGCAGGTTCGGAGCTGGATGGGACCAGCGATGAATGCTCGGCCATCTTTGGTGAAGCGGGGGACACGGAGCTCTTGGAGAGGTATGTAGAGGGTTCCGGATCGATGTGAACTGGGCCTACATCGCCTACATACTTCCGGATAGGGACTGAATGATGATTTTGACTATCTTCTGCATAGTCAACGAGGAAATCAGAGCCATGTAATTCAAGGACATAATTAATAAAGTCCGGGACAGACTTATAACAATCATCAACGGAGATGAAACGGAATAAATTATCATCATACAGTCCAATCCGGAAGCAGGCATTAATTGTGGAATTACCCCAGTTCACTAGATGGGAAACATCCAGGAACTCCTCAACATACCTCTCCAAAGAACGGCCATTCTGCTGAATGGTGAGGAGCTTGTCTTCAGCCATCACGTTCATCTTTTGGGTCGGTTCTTCTGTTACCGGTACGTGTGGTGGTTGGAAGCACAAGGAAGCCGGAGAATAGGAATTAACAGGATTTAATATAACACTCATTAACACAGGATAACTTTTACACACCATACACAAACGAGAACCGACCAGGAATGAGGGAGAACACAGGGTTAAAATACACAGAGAACAGAATAGGGAAACAAGGCACAGGTGGGGCAAATCAACTCAACACAGGTGAATAAACTGAACACAAACGAGGAGCAGGAAAACTGGAACACAGGACTGAACCAAAAACACTAAGCAGGGGGAAACCCAGGACACACATGTAACACCCTGCTTGTATTTTAATGCTTTGTATTTTTAGGGCTTGCATTTTTATGGGCTGAAATTTAGCATGGTTGAATATTTAAGCTTATAATGACCAGCTCCCCTGCTCCTGTCAGAGCTGCCCTGGTCAACGCGAGATCGCTGGCGAATAAGACTTTTATTTTAAAAGACCTCTTTTCCAGGCATAACTTGGATTTATTATTCGTGACTGAAACTTGGTTGAATGTTGGTGAGTTGAGCTCTTTTTCTGAACTTCTACCGCTTGACTGCACATATTTTAATTCTCCGAGGACTACTGGCCGAGGAGGAGGACTGGCTGTTATCTTTAAGGATAAGTACAACTGCAGGCAATTGTCGATGACTACATTTTCGAGTTTTGAATTAATAATGTTTGAATTGGGCAAATCTCCGCCCGTTCTGTGTGCACTCATTTATCGACCTCCGAAATACAACAAAAACTTCATCGGAGACTTTTCTGAATTTTTGTCTGAAATCATGCCGAAATATGACCAGATCTTAATTGTAGGAGATATGAACATTCATCTATGCTGTCCTTTGAATTTGTTGGCTAAAGATTTTCTAAATCTTATCGATGCTTTTAATCTTACACAGTTTGTAAGTGGTCCAACGCAGATCCATGGCCACACATTAAACTTAGTTTTGTCATACGGTCTCCCTATTTTAAATATTGAAGTACATGACGCTGTCTTCTCTGATCATGCATCTGTTTTATTTGATGTTGCCCTTTCCAGTAATATTGTTAAGAAATGTGCTCCGCTTCGTTTCTGCAGGGTGATTACACCTGCCACTGCTGTACAATTCTTCGAGACATTTAGTACTGTTATGGAGACTACAGGGTTCTCCGCCTGTCTAGGTACAGATGAGTTGATTTCTTCTTTTTTATTGACCTGCAGAAAAATTCTCTACAAATTTGCACCATTAAAACCCAGGCGTCCCAAATATAATTTTGAACCTTGGATCAATGACTTAACTCGAATTGCTAGGCAAAAGTGTAGGAAAGCCGAGCGTCAATGGAAAAAACATAAATTACAGGTATTCTATGAAATTCTTAAGGATTGCTGGCGTGATTATCAGAGGACTGTCAAAGCTGAAAAGGCAAAATATCTTCTCTGATATTATTGAAAATAACTGTCATAAACCTCATGTTCTTTTTAGCAAAATTAACTCTGTTCTTCATACCCCACAATCCATAAATCAGGAAGAATATTCTGCGGCTGGTGAAAAATGTCTCCACTTTTTTGTGGAAAAGATTACTACCATTAGAGCTAGCATCCCACTTCCAGCCTTTGACCCCTCCATTTCCATAGTGTGTCCAGCAGTTCTCACTGAGTTTGAGCCTGTATCCCTCTCGGCCCTTACTTATATTCTTACACATTTAAAACCTTCAATTTGTCCTACTGATATCATTTCACCTCGTCTTTTTAAAGAAGTATGGCATACTATTGGACCAATCATCCATGCAACTATCAATAGCAGTCTTACTTTAGGTTATGTGCCACCTTGTTTTAAAGAGGCAGTAGTGCAGTCCATTATCAAAAAGCCAAATCTGGACACCTCAGTTCTTGCAAATTATCGTCCGATCTCTAAACTTCCTTTCATATCCAAGATTCTAGAGAAGGCGGTTCTCGTGCAGCTACAATCGTTTTTAGATCTGCATGGTATCCTTGAGGTGTTCCAGTCTGGCTTTAAAGCATTTCACAGTACAGAGTCTGCACTTATAAAAGTTTTTAATGATCTTTTAATCACAACAGACTCTGGAAATTCTGCAATTCTTATGCTGTTAGATCTCACAGCTGCATTTGATACTGTCGACCACAGTGTTCTTATCGCTCGTCTCGAACACAACGTGGGGATTAAAGGCACTGCATTAGAATGGTTTAGATCATATTTGTCAGAGAGAGTATTCAAGGTTGGTATTGGTGGCTTTACTTCAGCCACAGTACCACTGACATGTGGAGTTCCGCAGGGCTCTATTTTGGGGCTGATTCTCTTCTCCCTTTATTTACTTCCCCTTGGATCCATCTTAAAGAAACATAACATCAGTTACCATTTTTATGCAGACGATTCACAGATCTACTTGCCTATAAAAAGTAAAGGTGAAATTCCTTAAAAAAACTGTTAGATTGTTTTTATGACATTAAAGCCTGGATGGCTTTAAACTTTTTACATTTTAATGAAAGAAAAACTGAAGTCATGTTATTTAGACCCAGTAGCTCTACTAGCGCTTCCCAATTGGACCTAGGTCCCCTGGCACCCTATGTCAAGTCCATGGTAACTAATCTTGGTGTTAAGATGGATAGTGATTTTCGACTAGAGAAGCAGATAAATTCCGTTGTAAGAGCTAGTTTCTTTCAACTTAGACTGCTTACCAAACTGAAGCAATTTTTATCTTTTGCGGATTTTGAGAGGGTTATACATGCTTTTATCACAACTCGTCTGGATTATTGTAATGCTTTATATGTGGGCATTAACCAGACCTCCCTCTCCAGATTACAAATGGTTCAAAATGCTGCTGCTCGAATCCTTACCTGAACACGAAAACGAGATCACATTACGCCTGTTCTTGCCTCCCTTCATTGGCTACCGGTTTGTTTTAGAATACATTTTAAGATTCTGTTGTTTGTTTTTAAATCTCTCTATGGTCAAGCCCCAGTTTATATCTCCGAACTACTGAAGATGCACGCTCCTCTGAGGTCATTAAGGTCTGCTGACCAGCTTCTCTTTTCTGTCCCTAGAACACGGCTCAAAAATAGGGGTGATCGAGCATTTCCAGTTGTGGCCCCAAGGCTGTGGAATGATCTGCATTTGCACGTCAGATTAGCTCCTAGCCTGCACATTTTTAAATCACGACTTAACACGCACTTTTATTCATTGGCATTTAAACCTGCTTGAGAGTTGTATCTTGCAAATTATAGTTTTCTAGTTTGTTTATTGTTTTAATTGCTTGCTCGTTGTTTTTTTCCATGTTTTACAACTGTGCCTGAAATTATGTTAATGTCCAGCACTTTGGTCAAACTCGTTTTTTTTAAAATGTGCTTTACAAATAAAGTTGGTATGGTATGGTATGGTTTACAAATTGACCTCAGCAAATGACTTGTCTGGCCTTAAAAATGTATAATACAAAATTATTTATCGCTTCCGGGTAGCCATGTGAACCGGAACTATTTTGACAATGTTTTATCTGTACAGAGGTAAAGGGAAGGAGAAGGGGGCCTCCACAGGGGAGAGACTAGTTGACACTTCAGGACTGCGTTCTAGTCGTGTCCAGGCACAGGTCCTTCATCAGATCTGGATACGGCCTGGATCAGCGGACTGCGGTAAACCTCGGGTTAAACAGAGAGACTAATATTAGCGTAGACGCCATTCTTCTTATCATGTAACGAGTACATCAGGATTAATGGGGAGTGTTCCCAGTTCCGGCTGACCTAATCTATGCTGCCTAGCATTGAATTATAGAAGTTTATAATGTGTATGCTAAGTCAAAGAGATGTGTTTTTAGTCTAGATTTAAACTGACAGCGTGTGTCTGCTTCCCGGGCCATGTTAGGAAGACTGTTCCAGAGTTTTGCTGCAAAATCTCTGAAAAGGATCTACCACCAGCCGTCGATTTTGATATTCTAGGTATTATCAACTGGCCGGAATTTTGAGATCACAATAGACGTAATATAGTATAAAGGATTATAACGCGTTGAGTTCTCGCTCAAGTACTGGGGAGCTAAACCATTTAGTGCTTTGTAAGCAATCAGCAGTATTTTAATATTTATACTATGTTTAATAGGGAGCCAATGCAGTGTTGATAGAACCGGGCTAATAATATTGTCATACTTCCTGGTTATATTAAGAACTCTAGCTGCTGTGTTTTGGACCAGCTGTAGTTTATTTATTTATGAAGGTATTCAAATATGAAAGAGTGTTTTGAGCTAAAATTATTTTAAAAGTCTTTAATGCTGATGTTATCTGGTATATGGAATCATTGTGGTTTAGAATGTATTTTCCACACAAAGATCATTTGCGACGCAGAAAGTGGAGAGACTGATGCCTTTATCATTTTTTTACTGTTGCCGACACCAAAGTGCCCGATGTTTCATTCCAAACCTTGTCGGTTGCTGCTGATCTGGGCGTTGAAGTCTCCTACCAGTAGGAGGAGGTCATGACATGGGACACTGTCGATTTATTTTTGGAGTTGATCGTAAAAGGTGTCCTTGGCCGTTTCATCTGTGTCTTCAATGGGTGCATATACCTGGATGCATAAGGCACAAAGTCACTCCAAAGGAAGTTATTTTCTATATCAGTAACCACTGTTGCTGAACATTCTGGCTGCGTCCGAAAGCTTAGACAGCTCACTGCTCTATCAGACAATGACTTAGCAGGCAGCGTTTGCTTATGAATAGAGAGAGATTTGGTCATAACTAAGCAAATTTTATATTATCTCTGCAAATAACATCAAGAGTTGAAAAGCTGGTCAAAAATGTACATTTATTCACAAACTGACCTCCAACCGCAACTTACAGACGCCATATTTATTTTTTAGCTCAACAGAATAAAACACACTGGATTGTGGGATATCAGAGGTAGCGAAGGATACATCTATGCTGCCTTAAAAAAATCGATCAGATGTAGATATGCAACATGATCATTGAAATCGACCATGTCTTGTTGCCTACCAACCTTCCATATGCCGCCTGTAGAGGCAGTATTTTTCAGCTTTCGGACGCAGCCCCTGAAACCCCTTGATTGTATGCTGCTCCCACCTCTTTCTTGGAAATAACACCTGGAACGCCTCTCGAAGTCGTACATCTGACCTCTAAACTCGGGCCAGATCGATTAACCCTGAGCTCATCAGGACACACCATTTGATGTCACTTCCAAAATGGCGGCAAGTCCTGCTTCCAGTGAGCATAGCATGGAGCTACCTCATGTCAAACGTAAAAAACATTAGACATTACGTTTTTTATCGCATTTTATTTTCTGTTTTTGCCATTTAATTGATACAAAACATGAAATGCTCTCGTTGTGTCATGGCGACATCATCTGGCCAACATGTGAACATGACTTGATACTGACTGTAACTCACTGATGTTGGAAGTGGGTCATTAAACTTATAACATAGTGGGATATTCCCACTCCTGACCTTGTCACGAATGCGACATTAGTCTTGAATTTTCTTCTGGGAATGTGCTGGTCACAATATCCCTAATTTAATAAGCAAAGGATAAGCAAAATAAGGCAGCCAAAGGTGGTTGTGTTGTGTCAGTAGTGTGTTAAATCTCATGGTTATGGTAAGGAGCGTGACACTTTTCCAAAATACAGTACACATTTCCAAAACACACTCAAAGCAGTTGACCAATCATAACTCACTGGTCCAGCTAACCAATCAGAGAACAATGTAATTTTCTAACTAAACAATTTTCTACTGACAGACTGGGAGGAGAGGTGCTGCAACAATGCAAAATATGTGAAAAATAATGTGTTTTCGGAAAACTTAAGTATGAAAACATATTCTAGTAGACCCCAAAAACAAGGGAAAAATTAGGTGTTCCTTACTTTTGACCACCGAGGAGTATAAGAATGACCCGTATAAGGAATAAATGAGTGTTAAACACAAGAAAAACACATTAATCTTGTCTCTCCATCACTCCCCAGAGTAAAATTATACTGTAACGGTCATCAATGTAGTAATCAATCCATGTTATGCATTATTTACCAAAAACGGCTAAAAAATATATAGTGAAGATACTGTTATCCGGTTTTAAAGTGATTCGTTTGGAACTGTTCAGATACTGAAACAATCACCCCTGAAAAGTGTTTGCGAGAAACAGGGTAAGAAGATGCTTACACTCAAGCACCAATTGGAAAATTTCTGTATAATGTACCATAGTACATCTCATATACTCACAGGAAAGACACCAGCAGAACTGTTCCTCAAGCGTCACATGCGAACACTCTTTTCACTGTTGAAGCCTGATCTAGCTAAGTCTGTTCAAGAAAAACAGCAGGAACAAAAGAAACAGCATGGCCGAGGGAAAAGAGTCCTAAGACCCTTTGTGGAGGACGAACTGGTGTGAGTTCGAAGCTTCAGAAGGAGGGCAGAAGAAATGGTTGAGCGCAGCTCTGATTGAATTATAGGGTCCTGTAAGTTACCTCTTACAGGAGGGTCAGAGAAGGTGCACTGTGCATGTGGACCATATGTTGCCAAGAAACGCTGCAGAAGGATCTATCTCCCTTGCATGGTGTGTTTAGAGTTTTCGAATCCAGGCGCCACTGATGATTACATTGGACCAGTGATTTTTTGTTTGGTCTGAGACAGTTCTATGCCAATCATTGAGCCTGAGACTACTGGAAACAGAGAATTTGACTGAACAAGATCCAGTGAGTGCAACACCCTCAGAGAAAGCTGTTCGTAGATATCCACAGAGAGTTCGTACTGCTCCAAAAAGGCTGGATTTGAAATTTGGTAACTTTTGTGGGTTCCCTAATGCACTAATGTTCTTTATTTCTAACATGATTATTTTTAAAGGAAGATGCTCAAATCTAAAGGGAAAGGAGTGTAACAGATGTGCTAAGTGACGGGTACGTTAAACCAAGCCCAATTGTATTTACGTGAGTCGTCCGTATGTGCTGAAGTACTCAATAAAATAAGTGAACATGCAGAGCAGGTGTCTGTCGTTCCTCTCCCTGAACCAGCCCCCTATCAAAATATATTACAAATATAGCAAACCTGCAGTTGGATGTGGCAGTTTCAAATGGGCCGAATATATCCACAGCCACTTTCTACCATGGTCCATTGGCACCGGCTGGAGAGGAGCAAGATGATGCTTGACATTTTTTCAGTGAGCTGACATGTGTGGCAGGAACGGACAGCACCATGAAACTGAGCATCCATCCCTGGCCACCAATAGAGATCCCAAAGGCTTGTTTGGTTCTCACATCTCCCTGATGTCCTTTGTGCGCTATGGAGACCAGCACAGATAAAAGAGCAGCAGGTGCTATCAGTCGTGAGTCCGAAAGATGACGTTTTCCTTAACAGACAGTTCCAGATGCAGTTTACAGTACAAATCAATGTCCAGTCTTTTGGGTAAAGGAGGACAACCATTGGAAATCTGTGTACGAAGTTTACAGGCAGCAGATAGAAAAGCAACAAACTCCTCATCAACATCATTAACATGAGCTATGACAGATAATCAGCAGGGACATTTCAAATCGCCTGTACATGTGATTCATCAGGAAGAAGATCCTCCACGGAAACAGTATGACCTAAGAAAAGCAGGCTGGTTTAGCGGAAGTGACACTTGTCTTTATTGAGCTGCAAGCCAGCAGCCTCTAGCATTGTAAGATCGCATGAAGTGCTTTGTCACGTCACGTCCGTGGATTATAGTGGCATACAGGTAATTTTCAACTCCTGACAAGCCAGCCAGGATGATGGTCATCATTTTCTGAAATGTCGGGGGTGCTGAAGCCAATCCGTAAGGAACACGACAAAAATTGAACAGTCAATCGTGAATAATAAAGGCCATGAGGTCCCGACTTTCCTCATGCAGCGGCACTTGGTAGTAAGCAATTATCAGGTCAATGGTAGAGAAAACAGTAGAACCTTTCGGAGCAGAGAGTGGTTCATCCATGTATGGCAAAGGAAAAGAGTAAACAATCACTGCTTTATTTGGCTCTCTGATGTCAACGCACATCCTAATTTCACCTGAGGCGTTGATGCGTTCTATAGGTTGTGACAGCACATCAGTACTGAAATGGCATGCATAAGTAGAGAGGACCCAGTGTCAACCACCAAATCCACCACACAAGTCTGTGTCAGAAGTAGATATAGTCACTATGCTTGCAATGCTGGGAGTACGAGCGGAATATTCTGTGTACAGTACAGTAATTTATGGTAATTCAATTTCACAGACCTCGCGCGTGTTTGATTGCATTGATCGGCACAGTTCAGTGTAATTTCCAATCTTTTTACACTTCCTGCATGTTGTAGTTGCAGCCGGGTAGTTTGCAGCGTTGGCCAAATGTGCCTCCAATCCAGAGCAAAAAGCATAACTTCCTCTTACCCACCTGTTGCTTAACAGTTTCTCCTTTGTTCTGCATTTTACTGTGTGCTGCACCGCTTGTACAAGGGCTGTAACTTAGCGGGAATTTGAAATGAATTTAACCGGATTGGCATCAGATTCAATCTGGCAAGCTATCGTAACAGCTCTGTCCAGTGTGAGATCAGTTTCTACTTAAAGTCTCTCACGTATTCGTGGGATAAGCACATTCCTAACTGATTGTGAATCCTCAATTTGCCAGTTTGTGGTATCCGTCAGGGGTTTTTAAACAACAAAAGCACACGAGATTGGATTTGTGAATTTCATCCATCTTCTTTACTCTTTCACTTCTGTTCTCGCACGCATTATGACATTACACCAGAGCTGTAAAGTCCAGGTTCAGAAAGTAAAAGTCCTCCTCAGTATTTTGTTCCAATCACCTAATTAGCACAGTTTTTCAGCCAGGATATATAACTAATTAGTGAAATCAGCCGGCTGAGTTCATGGGTGGAATAACCATATGGCAGGACTTTTACTTTCTGCCCCTTGGACTTCAAAATAGTAGTCAACAATGTACAATTCTTCTCATGAGCACAACAGACAGACTGAAATTCTACAAAAAGTACCAGGACTGGACAGCAGAAGACTGGTGCAAAGTTATTTCTCTGATAAAGCCTCCTTCCGACTATTTGGGGCATTTGGAAAATCGAATGTCTGGAGAAGTATTCATTAAGTATTAATGAAATAGAATTAATTTCATTGATGAATAATTTTTGTTAACTAAGATAACTAAATAAAAACCAGTTTGTGATGACAAAAATAATATGAAAATCTATTGACCTTTCTGTCAATATTTAAGAACGAGATGAAAATGTTAGGGAGGGATGATTTGGGCAGAGATTTAACCACAATGAACCTCTTTTAGACATTTGAATGGCAATGTATACTCTACCCGACGGGTTAATAGCATTGCTGCATGTCTTATAAAATATTTTAAAATGTCAACATCTGTGAGGCATGAACCTGCTACAGTCCTAAATGTATATTAAAAAGATAAAAAGAAAATCACTCACTGCTCTTGAAGGAGTTCCTTTAGTAGCTTTAATAACGGGTTTATACAAGGAAGACAAGGCACTTTTATTTTACATTTGATTATTTTATTCAGTTTCTGGAGGTAGTATTTCTTAGCTGAGTACTTAGATTGTTAGATCTACCTGACAAACTTAAAGCACTGCTTATTTCATTTGTATCTTTGTTTTATTCTATTTATTTCTCCTTTTTTTTGTTTCCCTTTAACGGACTGTTAGATTGTAGTCTACTACATCTATTGTAGATTTACTCGACTAAACCAGGCTAAAACTAAAACAATTCAGATGATTAAAATAAACACTAAATGACATATTATTCAAAAACATTGACATTTTTTATCTGTGGCCAGGTAACTCCAGGATCTTAATCCCATGGAGAACCTGTGGTCAGTCCTCAAAAGGCGAGCGGAGAAGCAGATGTCCACAAACTGTGATCAACTCTGAACACTAATAAGGCAAGAATGGATCGCCCTCAGTGAGGATTTAGCCCAGAAGCCGGTATCCAGCATATCCTTGCAGTTTATGAAGCAGAAGAGTCAACACTGTAAATATCAACTCTTTGCATATATTGAATGTTTTTGCCAGAAAAAGCCTCTTAAACTTATGAAATGCTTATCAGTGTTTGCCAGTATGCCATATAAATCATTTTAAATATGTCGAAAAATAATCCACAAATACTAAATCAGCAAACTTTGCGAAAATCAAAATTTTATGTATCTGCCAATACTTTTGGCCACGGCTGTCGGTACTACACTCATTGAAGAACTTCGCGACCATTAAAAAAAGTAAGCTATATATAGATATATATTTAAAATCCAGCCATCCATAACAGACATCCAGCCATGTTGGCTTTGTCACGTAAACTACGGCGGCATAGTTGCATCACTTTACTGCAATTCACATCTCCTCTCCTGTGGCTTCTTGGGATTGTAAAGTGTCCATTGAATGTACCCTCCAGAAACTTGGTGGAAGCAGTAGGTCATTCGACTAGTTTTTGCCTATTGTTTTTTTTTCTAATGCAATGAATTTATAATAATGTGTGTACTCTTTTGGACGTAGATGTTTGTGCATACTATATGTTATGGAATATTTCAAATGAATGCAGTCACAACTATAAAACAATTAAGTTGATTTCCTAAAGCCAAAGACTACACCATTTCATCTGTCCTGTCATCTTCAGGTTCACCAACTCCCAGATCACACAGACTTTTTGGAAACAATAAAATAAAATCCTACATCAATTGTATCATAAACACATATCATATTTCATATCTTCCAATAATGCTGAAAAACTGTATATTCCAATGTGAATGTGCAGCGTAGAGCAAAGGCAGAGTGCAAGTTTCACGCAAAGACCGTGACTACGCTGATTGTCCCTTTCATTTGGAAGGCAGGTTCTTAGTTATCCCTTTCATTGTATTACCAGTAGTCTGTAACTGTAGTCTTCAACTGAAAGCAGCCACTGTTTTGTCTCAAGATGCACACCAGTAATGTTTTTTTTTCTAAGGGCATGTTTATTAAAGATACTTAGAAGCCCTAATTGAGCCCAATCCTGGCTTAATTTTAGCCCTGTCCATTAAACTGGGCATATATTTTTGAACACTAAGATTAATCTTTTATTCACATTTTCATGCCTCCATATTTCAATGTACATTTACTATAGTTATATATACTATAGTTATATAGATAAGTATACATACCTATTGAGAATACTTACCTATTTGAGAATAATATACTAGCCTATAAATTACACATTAAAGACGGTTAGTATCACCAAAACAATAAAACATCCCAATAAAAAAGATTATGGTAGCAAAAGCAAATATTATGGTAATGCTGTGATGTCAAAGCTCTTGAGAACACAGATCTTATCCACCAGACCTTCTGTGCTTTTCAACCACTGGTTGGAGAGATATTGGCTATCAGAACATCTGTGTTGCCAGGGCTTCCAACTGGACCCCAAACTGGCACTTAACCGTCACCGTGACCGTGTGTGGAACAGTGCCTATCACCAGAGAGACCCTGGCACACACCAGGGCATGAGACACAGAGGCAGGCAGAGAGGGCATTGGGCAGCTGGCCAGGCACATAGAGGGCTGCTGAGAGGCAAAACACCACTGCCACCACCAACACAATCTTGCCAAAACAACACACCTTCAATGCCCAAATAAAAGGTTATTTTGTAGATATGTAACTATCTCCAACCAAGACACATATAATAAACAGGTGCTCCTTGTAAAGTATTTTTCATGGTGGAAAGTGGACCAATATATAGATTACCATAATATTTTCCTTCTGAGAGAGACTACAGACAGTGCTCATTGTTTTCTTTAAGGCTTAAGGATTTTCTTTGCTAAAAACAGCTTTAGGACAGGTGAGGAACTACCTGACAACTCAGATCATGTCAATCATTAGATAAAGTAGACCAATGTGTTCAAATGGCAATTGCCGTAATCTCATTCACAGGCCTCAGAGCTAATTGTTTAACTGTCTGATGAAAAGCTTTTGATGCAAAAGCCAAACAAGAAACCGTGTTGTTTCAACATAATAAATCCGCCATTACAAAGCTTCTGTCCAGGCGGTCAGCATGTGTGTGTGGATCTGCTTAACAGGAACACTCAAACATGTACATGCAGATAAATGCAATTCTTTAATGAAAGGACAATGGTTCACTACAAAGTTGAAATGGAAAGGCATTTAATGGACTGTTAAAACTGGATGAAATATTACCAAATATGACGACAATGTATGACATCTGAAAATGAGTAGTAAAAGATGAGTGCACAAGTTTTAAATGAGCTGTAAGGTGAAGAGGTTTTGCGGGGAAGGATGAGTCAAGCTTTATTTGTGTAAGCATATGAAAATAATTCACAAAGGAGATGGGAGGATTTCACATTGAGGAGAAACTCTTTATTAAAGGGAAACAAATGAAGGGTGCACCTTTGCCCTTCTGTGATGGGACGTTGAGGTAATACTGATCAGTATTCCAGATCTCGGAGTCCTGTTCGTCCTGAATGAGCTCAACACTGAAAACAGTTTGAAGAATTGAATTATTACATTAACTATTATCATATATATTTTCTTCAACTGTAGCTACTTTTATATCCCACGGGGTGATTTTTATTAAAACTCAAAATTTGTATTAGATCATGTAGAAAAGGGAATCCAAGGCACTCTTCTTTAGAAAATTAAAAAGCCTTTATTAAACTGGCTCTATCATGATTGAAAAAAATTATTAAAACATGTGGGGGAAAATACAACCCACGCGTAGCGGCACAACCAGCCTTCTTCAGGGTCTATTTTCCAAACAAACAATTTCCTCATTTATAGATGCTAATTGGGAACACCTGATTGACAAATAGCCTGCACATACAGAGAAGGTCCACTAGGAGGTAGTACAAAAAAAAAAAAAAACATCACAGAAAAGGGCTGAAATCTATTTCTTCATTTAAACCAGGATATACTGTGGCCTGTAATTCATATATATAATGTTTCTCTCTGTAGAAGTAATTTTAATCGGTCACCACCCCGAATACTCTTTTTGATTGTTTCTAAACCCTCAACCATTAGACCTTCTGGGTTGTTATTGTGCACGTTTTGGAAGTGTTTTGCCATAGGATAACTTACCTTACCTTACCATGGCTTACCTTAATTTCATACTTAGCTCGAATGCCAACGGAGAGTTGCTAGACCACACTTTGCTGCAAAATATTTTTTTGCTGTCACTAGGGTGCGTCTAGATTTCTAGGCTAGTTTAAGCCTGGTCCAAGACCAAAACTATGTAAATCTTTTATTTTAAATATATGAATTATTACATGTTTAAAACTATGAGGATATCATAAACAAACCATTTCAATAAATATTGGTTGAAAATTAATAACACACTTAAAAAAAAATTGGCAGACAGTTGAGACAATTTACAATAATATAGATTTTTGCCCCTAATACATATATACATATAGTACTGAAATTAGAGTTAGTAATTTGTTTTGTCAAAATTAGAATTACTGTAACAAATATATTATTTGTGTACATACAGTGAAATGCGTGTGTGTTAGCTATTAAGACGAAGGAATATGAAATTTCATTCCAAAAAAAAGTTTCACCAAATGTTATTAAACAAAACATAATATGAGATGTTGTGGAGGAAATGACAGTCGTTCATGATATATTGTACAGACGTCTGAATAATTTAAAACTGTTAGACCATTGTTAGTGGATAAATTAAATAAACTAGTAAGAGTGTGAAAAGTGGTTTACTTTTATATGATAAAAAGCACAAACCAAAATAACTGCACATCAAGTAAAAGAACACCATTTATTAAAAAAAATGCTTTCATAAATAATTTGATATGCTTCAAACTCTCATGACCCATACAAAATAAACATTATGACTGACTCCACAAAAAATAAGCAGATAAATAAACTCCATAACTGACATAATTCAATCATAAACCTGAATATGGTCGTCATCCTCAAAAGGACAGCGATTACTGCTTGCTTATATTATAATATTTATGAATCGTGTATTAAAATAAAATAATGTTCAGTGAAATATCTGCACACACTAATAGTGAATAAATTCTAGCAGGTCTTATTGCTTCACAAAGGACACATACACGCACTCACGCTCACACACACAAACACAGCCTATAAACATGAAGCTACAGTGAGTACTGCACTTTTATAAGCTCTCTTAATAATTGATATGATGTTAATATATTACAGTTGTTCTGTAATGTTAAATATAAAATAAATGTCATATGAATCAAGTAATGGAATCAATCTAGTAGCCCCTGCACAATATCTTCCCCCATTGTGACAGTTAGGTAGTGATGAAAATATTTACACAATTCACAACATTGGTTTAACAGCAAAAAAATAAAAATAATTCTAATCTTAAAAAAAATGTAAGAAACAGCAACAGTGCTCAGAAATTCTAAAATAGAAGAAACTCAGCAGTTTTTAATAACCAATAATATGACCCCCCTACCGTAAAATCACAAGACACAAAATGTACTCAAAAAATAAACACCAGGAAAAGATAAATAAAAAAATTAAAAGGCATGATATTCACAATACATATTCAAGTAGGTACCTCTTGTATTAAAGTGTACATTGCAGGTTAAATTTTTCACGAAGATAATGCAATGTGCTTAAATTAAACAAAGATAAGAACCGCCCACCATTGTTTTGTATGTTTTTTTATACCAAAATGCTGAAAATAATATGAAAAGTTGGTACTTTTTACACTCCCTCTCCCTTCCACTAGGCTGGGCGTGACGTCATAAAAGGGACTCCAAGCCTAGAGTTAGTGTTAGTCTAACGGCAAGTAGGCTAGCAGTTATATTGGAGGAGACCTAACTCAGCAAGCAAAAATGGTGTTGATGAATGAAATAACCTAAATGTAAACATACTCGTGTGTGCTGGCTATGAGATTACAGTGATTCTGCCTGAAATTAGTGTAAACTATTCGCAAAACAAATGGGTTCAGGCAGCAAGCGACAAAGCCAGGATGCTGCGTGAGGCCAACAGATTAATGGATTTTTTTATGATAATTTTTACTTTTCACACCATTTTAAAAATAAAAACAGACAGTACAGTATACAGTACTCATAACTTCGAATTTTATTATAATTGTATTTTAAATAATATACAATAATGTCATTTTTACTTGTTATATAAAATGTGAAAATTGCTAGTACATTTAAAATATCAAAATATGCTCCCCATACAAATTTTAAATGAAATAACGAGGTCATAATATTGTGAGATTTACACCATTATGGAAACAATAGAGAATGAATCGACATTCTCTGTGATCGATTCGCGCTTGGGTAGCATTTTTCGACAAGGCAGCACAAATCGTCTGAACACCGGTTGCGGTGCGGGTCGAGCTGCTCCACTAAACTCTAAAACGCGTTCACCTCACGGCAGCACATACTCTCCACTGCTGATTCCATTGGGTGGCAAAGCCCACACAAACACCTGTCAAACACAGCGATAGGGACATCGATCTCTTTTTTTCTTTCTGACAATGAGCATCGCTAATTGCGATTTAGCACACGCAATATCGTGTTCTGTCTGCAGATGCCAGCAAAAGCGCCATTGTGCCTGTGCAGTGTGTGCATCTCTACAGCTCTGATTAGGACTACGAACACCATGTAAGTAAATAATGTCTTCAGTCGTTGTCCCTCCTTGCTATTCTACATGATGACAAGATTTTGTAAAGACTTTGGCTTGTTCCCTAATGTTACCCGGGTTGGCACCAGGTTAACCTAGGCTAGCTCTAGCTACTCACCATGACACCTGGCCAACCCTCCACTCATTTTCCTCTCACCAAGCATTGTTAACTCTTTGAGGGCCATGATTTTTGGCAATTTCCTCCTCTCTCTCACGCCTGACTGGTTCAAAATTGTCCATAGTCAAGCCACAAACAGAAGGAATCTATGGGTTGCTACTCCCTTTTATGACGTCATCACCCAGTTACGGTAAAAAACATGCTACCTTTGAAGAAACCCCAATAAATGATATTTTAACACATTTAAAGACATAAATATTTAAATTTACATATTGAGCACTTTAATCTACACATTAATTGGTTGTGGTGGTTACCTTCAACTAAATGTTTTCAGCTTCTAATTGTAACTACTTCAGGTTATAATAGTGGTACATTTGAGCTCGTTTAAATTAAATGCATATTCTCAATCTAAAGCCTGGTTCACATGGTAGGATAATTAGGCAGATTTTAGCCCCGATTTACCCCTTCCGACAATCTTAAATATGCTTCAATGATCGTAAAATAATCTGATGGGAAATTCCTGGCGTGTGTGGTGTGTTAAGAGTGCTCTCGTCTTCTTGGATGGACATCGGGACCGCTCCGATCTCAAATCGGGGATATCCAACATGTTGGATTTTTTTTTGGCCCGATTTCTCCTCGTGTGTGGTTTCCCCCGGGGAAAAACGAGCACGCAGCCTGTGGACTGTGGTGGTGTGTAGCCAATCAGAAAGCGAGGTGACGAGGCACAGAGGAAGCACCGGGAAACAAAATCAAAACACCGTCCATGCTCGCGTTGTCTCCACTTCTTTGACCATCGCCTTTTCTTTTGATTACGTTTTTTTTTTCCAGTTAAAAACAAACTACAATCATCCGCCATGATTGAAGTCACGTTTGATCTCGAGGGATTTTGCAAGATTTTCCGTCTGACCTGGGAATGCTCGGGAGTCAAATCGGTTCGTGTGTGATGTGTTGATTTTGCCGTGTGGCTGCGCACCACACACTGTATGACCAAAACTGTTAGACCCGTGATTTTTTATCGCCGTGCGTGGGGTCTCTCAGGTTTGGAAAATCGGCCGACAATTTTAAAATCGTCCCGTGTGAACCAGACTTAACTTTTCGAATGGGATCTCAACTAGAACTAGATTTAAGATAGAAAGGGCTACCAGATCACCATCAGAAAAATGTGTCTATTGCAAAATCATACAGACCATAATTATCAAGCTTTAACAGACAATATTCACTCAGGCCTACTGTTCAAAACCAACAATTGCACAAATAACCATTTGGTGAAAAATATTGTTTAATTTAGAATGACTTGTCAGTATAAATGTGTTTACCCCAGATGTACTTGTGGATCATTATGGTGTTTTTATGAAACTGTGAACCAAAAAAAAGACACAGTAGTGTATTTGTTCACCTAACGGTTAGGAAGTTATTTTAGAACTGCATGTTTAGAGGCACTTCAGACAATTGGCGATTTGCTACTTGATTTCAGCGTTTGGATTTGGAACATGTACAAATGTTACAAGGTAATTTAATGACAAGCTATGCATTTATAGTGTTGTGCAATAACCTTCAGTAAAATCCGGGCAAAAATAATTAAAAGTATAAATCATGTTTAATCCTTTTTTAGTGAATTTAATTTAGAACATTTTAACTTTTTTTTTCGACGCGTCATTTAAAATATAATTTTCAAATATGGATTTAAATCATTGGATATTATTATTATTTTTAGTTTAATAGCTCCTCCTCAAAAAAAAAAAAAAAAAACGGTTTCCACTGTGTGACTTGTTATAAAAATAAATGTGTAATCAGACACAAATGAGTTAAAAACATATGTATTTTAAAAGGCACAACAACATTAACAAAGAAAAAAAAAACCTTGATCAAATACAGTTATAGTAGTCAAAAACGCTCAGCAGAGGCATTAGCAGTGCTTGGTGCAGAGGAATGCGTAATTATGTGCGTTATAGTAAAAGGTATCATAAACCGTGTTTGTGTACTTGTGTGTATGTGAGCATTGTTAAGCGAAACTTCAGCAGTGTCTTTCACCCATGCAAGAGGTCATGACTCACCTCGAGAGCCATCAACCCTCAGTGCCATAAAACCAGACAATCTCAGCCCACTCGCATGACAAGTGCTCACGTGATCCAGACCTGGGGGAGAGGACTGGGCCGAGGGCTCAACAAATAAGGGTTACCCTGGAGACAACAGAGCCTCACAATCAACAATTCCCTTGTAATACCCAGTACCCTGAAACCCTGACCCAGCATGTGCAGTCAAAACAGAAAAAGACTACATATTTGACACTGTTATTTTCAACTTCACCTTCATTCTATATGAACATTCTATGTATCAGATTATTTTCATATGTAATGTAGAACCTGAAGAAGTTTGATCCAGTTGTATCTATTGTGGAGAGTGTTTTGCTGAAGACAAGGGGGCGGGGAGAGGGGGGGCTGGGGTCGGAGGCTAACCTTTCCCACTGAAGAGATGTGTGTGTGTGTCTCTGTCTGTCTGTCTACACATGAGAGCGTGAGGTCAGGTTGAGCCTTAGAGGCTGTCTGCTCCTGAACGGCAGGAACCACAGGATCTTCCAGCGAGTGCCAAACACCTCAGCCATTGCTTGCTGCCACGACCGCCGCGGTCCACTGGGAGAGCGGAATAAATTAAAGTATGCATCATAAGTTCATGTGAAATAATATCACCCTTGAAATATGAACTATAGAGAGAAGCTAAGAGCTTTAGGAGAGACTGGGGCTAGTTGTCACACATTTTACTCAAGTGAATATTAGTCATTGTAGGTTTACGTTTTGAAAATTAATTTCTATATAGACACATAACCTAAACATCTTAGATAGAAAAAGCTATTAAAGTTATGGTAGTGGAAGAAAGATATGATTTATAGAACACAAATTGATCCATTGTGGCTAATAGTGGGGCGTGTTGTCACGTTACATTATGGAACCTGCTATTAATTGCACATTAGAGGTTTTCAGTTCCATTTAAACAGTAAAACAATTATGAAATACAAAACTAATTCTGAATTTTCTTTTTGAAACAAGTGTACTGTTCAAAAGTTCAAGGTCAGTAATGTTTTTGAACAAATTCTCTTAAGATCACCAAGTCAACATTTAGTTGATGGGTGGATTACAATTTAAAATAACAGTTTTCTATTTTAGCAGCCATTACTTCATTTTTCAGTGTTATGGTCAGAAATCATTTTAGTATGCTGATGCTCAAAGAAAACTTGTACTTTTTAAGCTAATTACTGCTTATTAATAGTAAAGTAGTAGTTAAGTTTAGGTATTGGGAAGGATTAAGGGATGTAGTATATGGTCATGCAGAATAAGACATTAATATGTGCTTTATAAATACTAATAAACAGCCAATATCCTAGCTACTTTTTATGCATGCTAATAAGCAACTAGATAATAGTGAGAATTGGACCCTAAACTAAAGTGTAACGGAAATCTTTTGTAACAATATAAAATATTTATTTATATTGACACTTTTGATTAATGTAATGCTTCTTTGCTGAATAAAAGTATTTAAGGTTTTGGGTTTGAGGCCAGTAAGATTTTTTACAGTTGAGCTGTAACAAGTAGCCCTGATCTCCATGTAATGAGGGTGTAGATGGCATTACATTATTGTTAAATGACTCAAATGATGCTGCAAGTTTTGATACTTACATGTCTTCCAATAAGTGTGACATCTTCTCAATTGTCGTTGTGTCCTGTCGTGGAAAAAATGAAGGATATTGCTTAGTATCAGCAATGAACTATGAGCAACTTATTTCTTATGAGTGAAAGAGACAATACAATGACAATTCATGAAATGATTTATGACAGTGAGCCAGTGGATGCGAGGGGGTGAATTGGATCGGTTTTTGATCTTTCTCACGCTGGGAGTGAAAACCACTACAGAATACACGGAGACAAAAGAGAGACAGTGAAGCTGACAGCAGCAACACTCCCTTGGTGCCCTCCTCACCTTGCCAAGTTGGCACAGGGGCAAAAGGGCATCTGCCTGCGGACAATGGGACCGCATGCATAGGGATGCTAAAATCCCCCCTGCTTGCCAGGTGAAGAGTAGCAGCAAAGAGACAAAAAAAAAACAGACTGAATATGTAAATAAGGTGGGATTAACAGAGGCGAGACTGAAGAGCCTGTTTGTGTGAAGCATGGTGGACGTGTGATTCTGCGCTTTGTGTTCGATCCACAAGACAAATAAATAAAAAAGGGCTCCGTTCCTGAAATCATTAGAGGTTATGTAAAAATCCTGTCTTGAATTGTTGAAGTCAATGACTCTTCATAAGTCAGATTCACATTGTGAACCGCTAGAGGACACACTCTTGGCCCGGAGCAGCCAGCGTCATGCCAATCCGACATGGCTGCACTTCAGGCCGAACTGAGCTGTCCTCAGAAAGCATGCGTGAGGAAAAGATCTTTGCAGGGATCAATGGTTAAGTCTGCTTCCACAGTTGCTATGACTGGCACGGGGCTATGCACTAACCACCCTGTCAGCCGCTAAATCTTCCAAGACATCACAACATGGGATAGCGGGGTGAAAGAGTAGCTTGTGCGTTAAAGCATCAGGACTTTCCTGGCCTTTGGTTAACGAGAAGGCTTAAGGGCAGTACAGGACACAAGATAAGACAGCTTAACATGGGCTTTTAGCAACACAGGTTAGATTAGCGCTGTCAAAGGAAGTCTCCTGGAAGAATGGGTTAACGTCAAAGGTCATCTAAAAGAACGGCTGGACGCAGCTTGTGTAATAATTAAGGATAACAGGATTACATTTTCAGGCTTGTGCAATTGAGCCTGTGGAGGAAGACACGGTTGTACAAAGGGTTTTGAGAAAGGTAAGAGTTGGGTAAACTGTTCCACAATAAGTGTAAATTGCTATCTTGAACTCAGTTAATGGTTGGAAATTTGTAATGAGACACTACTCAAACGACAGAGGATAGGATGTGAAGTGGGACGTGTTCTTTGAATAATTTCCATAGCATATGGTGGACGCATGGGGGTCAAGTGATCATGACTGGGAACCAGAGAATAAGATTAAGGGGAGGTGTATGCTTTTTAAAGGGCTGCACTTTTTTGCCGAATTTAACTAGGTCACTGCTAATCCTCTTTTGCATCACATTAAGTCATCAATTAAAGGATAAGAGTCAAACGTGATTAACCCGCTTGCCCCAATCACAGCCATGTTTCAGGCCTAATCAACAGAGAAAGGATGGAGGACATAAAGGAAGTAGAAGAAGAGATTTAAGGATTTAATATAGTCTAGGGTATACACAGAGATATAGCGTCTGACCACCTTTTAAGGGATTTTGCGTATACTCACCAGAATATGAGGGACCATATTTATATATATATATAGGTATGGGTGTGTGTGTATGTCAAACTCTTAAGTGATTTTTTCGGACAAATCATTGTTTGCGAACATATCCGTTTGCGAAAGCCGAATCCCGGCAGAGGTCTCTCCTGCTTCACAACGACCGGGACGCATTAGCGGCAATTCTCTTTCCTAACATTGCATTTGCCCAAACTGATTTGCTGAAATCAATATAGACAACTCAATTAGGGTTCATGAGCCCAACACCCAGCCAGAAAACATGCAATACAGGTCCTTCTCAAAAAATTAGCATATTGTGATAAAGTTCATTTTCCATAATGTAATGATAAAAATTAAACTTTCATATATTTTAGATTCATTGCACACCAACTGAAATATTTCAGGTCTTTTATTGTTTTAATACTGATGATTTTGGCATACAGCTCTTGAAAACCCAAAATTCCTATTTCAGAAAATTAGCATATTTCATCCGACCAATAAAATAAGTGTTTTTAATACAAAAAAAGTCCAAATAATTCTTATTCTTATTCTTATAATTCCTTCAAATAATTGTTCAGTTATGCACTCAATACTTGGTCGGGAATCCTTTTGCAGAAATGACTGCTTCAATGCGGCGTGGCATGGAGGCAATCAGCCTGTGGCACTGCTGAGGTGTTATGGAGGCCCAGGATGCTTCGATAGCGGCCTTAAGCTCATCCAGAGTGTTGGGTCTTGCGTCTCTCAACTTTCTCTTCACAATATCCCACAGATTCTCGATGGGGTTCAGGTCAGAAGAGTTGGCAGGCCAATTGAGCACAGTAATACCATGGTCAGTAAACCATTTACCAGGGGTTTTGGCACTGTGAGCAGGTGCCAGGTCGTGCTGAAAAATGAAATCTTCATTTTCATAAAGTTTTTCATCAGATGGAAGCATGAAGTGCTCCAAAATCTCCTGATAGCTAGCTGCATTGACCCTGCCCTTGATAAAACACAGTGGACCAACACCAGCAGCTGACACGGCACCCCAGACCATCACTGACTGTGGGTACTTGACACTGGACTTCAGGCATTTTGGCATTTCCTTCTCCCCAGTCTTCCTCCAGACTCTGCCACCTCGATTTCCGAATGACATGCAAAATTTGCTTTCATCCGAAAAAAGTACTTTGGCCCACTGAGCAACAGTCCAGTGCTGCTTCTCTGTAGCCCAGGTCAGGCGCTTCTGCCGCTGTTTCTGGTTCAAAAGTGGCTTGACCTGGGGAATGCGGCACCTGTAGCCCATTTCCTGCACACGCCTGTGCACGGTGGCTCTGGATGTTTCTACTCCAGACTCAGTCCACTGCTTCCGCAGGTCCCCCAAGGTCTGGAATCGGTCCTTCTCCACAATCTTCCTCAGGGTCCGGTCACCTCTTCTCGTTGTGCAGCGTTTTTTGACACACTTTTTCCTTCCCATTGAGGTGCCTTGATACAGCACTCTGGGAACAGCCTATTTGTGCAGAAATTTCTTTCTGTGTCTTACCCTCTTGCTTGAGGGTGTCAATGATGGCCTTCTGGACAGCAGTCAGGTCGGCAGTCTTACCTATGATTGCGGTTTTGAGTAATGAAACAGGCTGGGAGTTTTTAAAAGCCTCAGGAATCTTTTGCAGGTGTTTAGAGTTAATTAGTTGATTCAGATGATTAGGTTAATAGCTCGTTTAGAGACCCTTTTCATGATATGCTAATTTTTTGAGATAGGAATTTTGGGTTTTCATGAGCTGTATGCCAAAATCATCAGTATTAAAACAATAAAAGACCTGAAATATTTCAGTTGGTGTGCAATGAATCTAAAATATATGAAAGTTAAATTTTTATCATTACATTATGGAAAATAATGAACTTTATCACAATATGCTAATTTTTTGAAAAGGACCTGTATACCTGAGGGAAGACGTAACCAAAAAGGGAAGTCGTTTTTCACTATTGTTAAGTTAATGTTGTTAAATGGAGAAAACATTTTACATTTAAGTAACTTTTAGCTTATTCCTAACCTTGGACTCATAGTTCGAATTACAGGGGGCACTGGGGGGTACTATACCCCCCAATGAAGACCCAGTACCTCCCAAAGGGACAGAAATATCCGTTTTGGGGGGGGGTCAGATAATTTTTCTGATATTGTAAGAAAAATATAATTTTGGACAAGTTGGACTTCATAATTGGTATTATCTATATTATCTTTTTTTACAGACAAAAAAAAATGACCAATAAAGCACCCCAAGCAGCTCAGACTATTTTAATCATAAGCCCCTTTCACACAGACATTCTGGAAAATACACGGATAATGTGTCCGGAGATTTGTCCTGGGATCGTTTGATTTTAGTTAATTTACACTGCCAGTAATTTTCGTAAGACGTGACGTCAGGATGCGATAAAACCTGGCAGATGTCAGTTCTGCTGATAAATCTTCTTTTCTACACGAAGACGAGTCCATACTTCCCAGTACCGCCACTGGGTTTGCTGAGTGGCTCGTTCCCCATATGCTGTAGCATAGGTTGTAGAAAGGTCCATGCAATGGCGCGTGCGTCATCACTACGACACACCCCTTACGGCGTTGATCCTGGCTTTTGTTCACACAGGGCGCATTCCGGAACTGATCCCGGCAATGTTACTAGATCCCCATCCTGGCATCGATCCCGGCATCAATCCCAGGACGTGTTTGCGTTCACATAGAAGGCACTCTGGCAATTTCCCGGGATCAACGCACTGTGTGAAAGGGGCTCTACATGGCTAAAATTTAAAGGAACACGCCACCGTTTTTTGAAATAGGGGTTATTCACCGTATCCCCTACATTTAGATAGTTGGGCAAACACATTTTTTTCTCAGTGCATGCATTGTCTTAGTCTGGCCGTGTCGCCGCTAGCTTAGCTTAGCATAATGAATCGAATCCTTAGTTGCCAGATAGCATGTCGTGAGTAAAAGTGAAAAAACTAATTACTTCTTGTGGCCTGCGTATTCACAACAAGTACAAATAGCAATGCAGATTAAGACTAGGCTATTTCCTAGGCAGATATTGACTTGGGTCTATATTGGGGTATATAGCACCTGAAATCCCCCAACTTCCGTCAAAATACCGGCGTGAATATTAGCTGGCTATTTTTCCTACAGTAGACATAGGGAATGCCGATGAACATGGCGGATTTTGTGAGAGACGAAGAGGGTGACTTCTCAGACAGTCAAGATCCCGAACCATGAATCTACAAACCAGAGTTTTCAGAAGAGGAGCTGCGTGCTTTGGAAATTGAACAACAGGAGGAGGAGGTTGCGATCGCTCAACAGCCTGAGGACGTGAGGATGAGAGCCAACACGAACTGGTGGTGTGAATGTGGGGGAATATGTCAACCTATGCCGACTGAAATAGTGTGTCTGTACTGTGGCAAGTAGGACAAGGTACTGCCATCGATGACCAGGCTCAACGTGTCAGATCAAGATGAGCGTGCCCGCAGTTGTGTCACAGCTACCTAACATGCGTGATATCTTTGCGCCTAACTAGCAGTGCTACGCCTGTGCTTCCCCCCCCATATAGTCCCAAGTCAATATCTGCCTAGGAAATTACCTAGTCTTAATCTGAATTGCTATTTGTACTTCTTGTGATTATGCAGACCACAAGAAATAATTTTTTTTGATAACTTTTACTCATGACATGCTATCCGGCAACAAAGGATTCCATTCATTATGCTAAGCAAAGCTAGCGGCGGCCCTGCCAGACAAAGACAATGCATGCACTGAGACAAAAATGCGTTTGCCCAACTATCTAAATGTAGGGGAGACGGTGAATAACCCCTATTTCAAAAGCCGGTGGGGTGTTCCTTTAAAAATGCTGTTTTGACTGGTTTACTATTCAGTTGTTATGCTTTCAAATTATACGCCATATGTATTTATCTTGAAAAATCATATAAAAGCGTATTGTATTTTGGCGAGAGGTTGATGATATTCAAAATGTGTCTCCCACACCTCTGGATTTAACTGAACCTTTGTAAGAAAATATTGGATAGCTGATATTTTATTTTGATAATATATCATGTATGGAATATAATTGAGTAACACTTTATTTCGATAGTCCACTTTAGACAAGTACATGTCAACTTATTGTACTGACCCTAATCTAACAGTCTACTAATACTCTAATGAGAGTTAGTTGACTTGTAGTTGCTTGTGACATGCAGTTACTTATAGTTAGTACAATGTTTAAAGTGGACTAATAATAATTGTATTATAAAACGTTCATATCCCATGTCATTACTTGTCATTATTATGTGAATCCATGATGCGTTTTATCTTAAGGCATGTTTACACCTGGTCACTTCATGCATTTTTACTGATTGGATAATTGTCTGTTTTGTTAAATGTCTTCCATTTACACTTGACCATAAAGTCTCAGCAAAACAGTTCACGTCAGCGAAGAGTTCACGTCAGCGAAAGCAACCGATATGAGCCGCATTTTATTTATCATCAAATAAACCAAGATCAAAGACCGCAATAGGAGAGAAAGCTGTATCAGCATGTATGGTAAGATAATTTAGTCTCACTACTTTAAATGAAGATGAGTGTGTCTTAAGCTTAAGAGTAGGGACACACCAGACCGAACTAGTGATGATGAAAGCCGACTGGGAAAGCCAACACAAAAAGCTGCAATTGAACGCACCTAGAGAACTATAGCCAAGTGTCAATTATCACGCGCGGTCTGTGCCTGCGTGTAAATGAGACAACTGTCTATTTCTACAAATATTTGTGTCTATATTTGTCATTCAAAAAGGGAAACCGACGCTGCAGATACACAAACCGTGAACAAAGCAGCGCTTGCTATCATTTTGAATATCAATCCTGCTGCTCACTTTCTTTATTTTTAATATTAACATGAGCGGAGTGGAATATTCACCCAGGAACACTCAGGTAATATGACGTGAAATTAGAACAACTATATGTACCATTTTGACTTCTTTGCTCGCCGTTTTGCTTTTATTCTCATGCACTGACTCAACAGCCAATCAGAGTTCTCTCTCTCACCGACAGCCCGACACCGATTCTACATGCTGAATCGCCCCCAAAAAATAGCAGTTAAGAATAATTTAATTCTTAAATATGTTCTGTGAATCTGGCCCCAGATGCATTTGAGATAGTTTGAGTGATCGGATTTAAATCTGTCTCGAGTGTTTCGGAGGGTATCAGAGAAAATGCATGAAGTGATCAGGTGTAAACAGGCCCTTGTTAACTAGCCTCTTGTCTTTCCAATTAAACCAAGGATATTTTTATTTAAAATCCCCAACTTTTGTTTGACTTTTTTTGTTGGTATAGCCTAGCTGTGTAGCTAAATATAAGTTAAACACCTTCAGTGGTATGGTTAATGGCATTAGTTAATTCACAGTATGTCACTACCTCATCACTGGAAGGTCTGTGTTTGTTTTTCTAGCCTAAATTTCAATGAAGTTAAAAATATTGAAAATGAACAAATGTCTTATTAGTTTTTATTTTGAGATAAACAAACCCTTTAAGAGCATTGCAAATAATTCAATAAAAAGGTAATTTTACTACTTAAGTGACACAGACTAACTAAACACTACAATAGTTTATTTATTCTTTAAATGTCGTATTATGTGTGACGGAACATGCACCTTCATTAAAGCAGCAATATTGTATGCACATGACATGAGAGTGTAACATATATAACAACATTTTCAGAGGACCAGCACACATCCTGTAACTAGATTCCTGTAAGCATTTCTTGAAGGAAATACGAGTACTTCCAAGGCTAAAAAAAAAGACGGCTTCACTGAATCAGTCATCACGTTCGCATTAGCTACGTTTTGCCACTGATCGACTTTTGCAATACTGCAAATGCTTTGGCAATACAAATGTATTTTTTGTTCCAAAAATTTTGGTTATGCAAATAAAGCAATTTGAAATGGAACAAGAGAGGGCAAATCATTCGTCCTGTGAAACACTCTGGTTGAATGCACAGAGTTCCATCAAAATAAAAGTCCCAGAGAAAGAGCTACTACGCACCTGTGTCCAAACTACTATCATTGTTTGTGGGCCTTTCGTACAGACAATATGCACAGCACCTAATCATAAATATATGAAAAAACATCTGAAATTTTCATTTTGTGTATGTATGACAAGTATCAACAGTATAGGTGTTGTCTTGGCATTTTCCCTCCTTAAAGAAATATAGTTTAATGAGAAGTCATGTTTTAATTTGTACCTGATTCTGTGAAGCTATGTCTTTGTCTTGACTACAGCATGCGCCCATAACATTTGAGATCAGAATGGTGAATTACACAGGTGACTGATGACACTGACATTCAATTTGAATTACAAAAACATTACTGAAATGCATTTTAAACTACTATTGTCTTGTTTGTATAGCTTGATAAAAGTCCTGCACAGCAGTTCACACAATAGAGGAAAAATCTGCGTGGTTGCTGTTTGTGTTGCAAACGCCTAGTATAGTTGATTTGTAGACACGCAAATTTTAACAAAGATGAATGAGGCTTGTTGCAATGACTCATGACATATAAAAGACGCTCATTTGTTGCCACCTACGGGCGTAAATATGTAACATAACTGATTGAATCCGTGAACGAATCTGAACTACTCTTTTTGGTGAATGGAATCAAATGATTCGAGTCACTAAGGTGAATCAAAAATTCCACCACTAGAAAACTATCAATGTATCAAATTTAAATTTTGTTCAACTTTTTTAAAAAAGACGGAAAACCTGAGACTGAAATTATCTACAAAAAGCATGAATAGAGTGCAAGTGGTTCGAGTGGAGTAGAAAATCATGGTGCACAGTACTGCCTTGGAAGCACAAGTGATCTGTATGACCAAGTCAGTTAAAGGGGTCATATGAAAATTTTTTCTTGTCTTTCTTTTTCTTTAGTGCTTATAGCTGTTTGTGCATGTACAAGATCTGCAGAGTTACAAAGCTAAAAGTGTCAAACCTAAAGAGATATTCTTTATAAAAGTTAAGGTTCAGCCACACCTTCGTAAAACGCTTTGTTCAAACACTCCCCCACAAATCTACATCAGTATGTGGGGGAAGAGTTTCATTACACCACCCAAATGTATACGCAAAGGAGGCGTAACTTTTATTCTCTCTGTATTATTGTTGCCACCAGCACTGCCATGTCGTGGAGACGCTGTGTTTTTTGTTGCGGAAGTCAAACTAATTTGTTTGGCCTTTCTAAAGAGGACACAAACAGTGCTTATGCTTTATTTACAAATCTGTTCCAGAACAGTACAACTAAAATTTTCAAATGTGTGCTGCGCATTTTTCGGAGGACTGTTTCCAGAACCTGTGATAGTACAAGGCCTGCTGTGCACTAAGGCTGATTCTAAAAAGTGGGGCGATTCCATCTTTGCATGTACATTCTGGCGCTTTTGACTCACAGACACAGTCTGTAAGTATGTTTTCATATTTTAAGAATTTGCAACTGACCATTCAAACGCGAGTTTTGAGCTGTATAGAGTAGCGCTTGCTTGTCGTTTCTACGATCACAAATGCAGACATAGTTTTAGGTTTACATAGTGTTCTCACACATGTGGCATGGCGCAACGTGTAAAAAGACAGTACAAGTCATTATAATCAGTAATTATGTCACCAATGAAATAAAACCTTACCAATCTGATACGATCTGGTCCAGTCGCACTGGCAAAGTTGATTGATCAGTTTGGTCATCTGCATTTTCCGGTTCAGAATGATTCGGGCTCGAATTGATAAGGAAGTACAGACATGATCACCTGTCATTATTGCTTTGGGAGCTGATGTTCCAAATATGGTAAAGGGCGTGACATTTCCGTCACACGCTTAAGGTTTTTGGGCAAATCACAATGCACTGGAATGCTGGCCAATCAGAACACACAGCGCTTTTCGGAACGATGAGCTTTGTGAAAATCGACTGTTTCAGAAAGGCGGGGCATAGAGGAGCAACAATAATGTACAGTTTGTGTAAAATAATGACTTTTTAAACCTAAAACCACGTGAACGCATTACAATAAACCAAATAGACAAAATAATGTTCTTTTTAGAACCATCATATGACCCATTTAAACCTGCACAGTTAAACTAATTAATGTACTTACTGCGAGGATTCCTTTGACTTGTGTGTAGAAAAGGCTGCTCATTCCACCAAACATAATCAGCCCCATGAAACAGGACCCACGTAGAAGAGCCAACTCATGACGTACTGCAAACTCCGCCTGAGAGAGACAAATATTTTACACACATGCTATAAATTCTCATGGACAAATGAGACTATTCCCATGTCAAATTTTTATGCTACACATTTTTGCACTACAGGCTGTTATGGAAAGTGATGCGACACTGCTTGTTTTCTTTCGCTGAAGGCTTATCTGTGACTATTACAGCAAACACACAAATATACAAAATCCACAATAATTTGCTTCTTATGGGAAAGATAACGTCACTATCTCTTCCATACAGCCGTTTCTGTGTCCATACAGCATCTCTCGCTTCTCAGCTGCGTCTGTTTACTCACACACAATGCTCCACAGAATAAACGAAAACAGGATATTGAGCATTATGGGCTTTTATTTACAGGCGGTCTACCATTGCCATGATGGCTCAGCTGTTCAGCTGCATTCAAGTTGGAATGATTCTCCTGTGAATTTAAATGCTCTGACAGAAAAATACACCACTATATTCCTGACTCTTTGAGACATGGGACAAAACAAGTCCCACAACCTCACATGCCAATAGTTTTTAAAATTGCAACATTTCCGATCTAAAATTTATCAAAGACCACTATGTTCTAAAACAAATGTATAATTTTATTTAATTTCAACTAATTTCATTTTGATTCTCAAAATTGTGAAATTTTATTAATCACCCACAACCCCTAAAGCCACCAATCATCAGACCATAACTTTAAAATACAAGACCAGACCATTAGACTAAATAATTAATTGCATCCAAAATAAATGTTTGTTTACATAATATATGTATGTGTACTGTGTATAATTATTTTGTATATATAAAATACACACATGCATGTATATAGTTAATAAAAATGTGTTATTTATATATCAAATATTTATATTAATATAAGATATAAATTATGTAGAAATATATATACAGTAAATAGATGCAAATGTTTCTTACATGCAAATACAAAATAATTATACACAGTACACACATATATTATGTAAACACAAACTTTTATTTTGGATGCGATTAATCGGTGCAAAGGGGACAGGGTCACAGGGTTGGTTTTTTTTAGTTTTTTAAGATACTGTTTTCTGTGGAACAACTATGCAATCATCAAGAATTTCTTATCAGGATTTTTTTTTTAATCAGTCAGTGTAAAAATATTACAGGGCAAATAACATTATTTTAAAGCAGCAATAAAATATGCAATAAAACCATAAAGGCTTAAACTTTGGGAAATTGCTGTTTGCAGGTGTGTTTTGGGTGGAGTGATATGGCAAGACCAGTACAAACGATCATCGCATGCAAATACAACTGGTGTTAAATTCAGTTTCTCTCATTCAAAGCTTATTCAGTACTTAACAGTAATGCTGATGCCACCTGCAGGTCCCTAATCTCAGTTAAGAGGTGCAAATCCAGTGCTAAATCACCTGCCTACACAGAAAAGATTCTACTAAACCACAGAATAATAAAGACAGCTAAATGAAAAATAGCATAGTACATTTAATAGTTCTTCATAACAATATGCGTTTGACAAAATGTAACGCACAATGTGCTGTATTCCACAATGCAATGTACTTGACTTAACTATCCATATCCAATCGAAAAAATGAAGTGGAAAAACTATCAAACAGATTTAAATTCGATTCATTATTTAATCAGTCAAACGATTTTTGACAATATATATTATATATATATATATTTTTTTTGTTGTTGTTGCCAAAAATCAAGATTTACAAAAAGTATGCTATTACCATCACTGTCATTGTTCTCGTTTGCAAAGTAAAAAATGTATTGCGTGTTAATGGAATTTGTGTGGTGTTTTACCATATTATGGCCAGTGTTGGGTATAATGCATTACTAACTAACTAATTAATAACTGTAATTTAATGACTTTTCCGTTGAAAAAAAAAAGATTTATTTTTCTGTAATTGAATTACAGTTACTTCTGATATAATTGCAAAAATACTGTATAGACTATAGAACAATTCTATATTCTAAAACAATAGTGAATTTAACATCTAATGTTAAAATGTATGTTTTTAATGTAACCGTCTTCCTTTAAATACTTTGGTCAGTTCAAAAAGTATTTATGCAGTTTTATTTGAAAGAATTAAAAGAGTAGAATGTCATTCAAATGGTCAAGGTTGCAATGGGATTTAGAAAGTAATTATAAGTACTGCAATACTTTTTAGAGAGAGTGATTAGTACAGTAATTAACTACACTGTTGAATATGTAATTAGTAGCTACTAGTAATTAATTAATATTTTTTGTGTACCTTACCCCATATTGCTTACGGCTCATATTTACTGTACTGTGTTTGCCTAAAACAATGTGCACACTGAATTGGAGGGAAATTATAAGGTCCAACCACATGACTTACAATTGAGCTTTAAAATAGTTATGCAATGATTTAAATGATTTAGCACTCGGGACAGAATTAATGTAGGAGTGTAAATGTAAGATGGTCTTACCCGGTCCACCGAGGACAGGGGCTGGAAGTAGTAGTACTGGCAAAAGTCCAGCACCAGAGTGTAAAGACTCAAAACCTGAGTGTAAAAACACAGCTGCAAAAAGAGCCAGTGGTTATCCTCCCCAACACAGTTATTAATCCTGCACACACACACACACAGAGAGAGAGAGAGAGAGAGAGAGAGAGAGAGAGAGAGAGAGAGAGAGAGAGAGAGAGAGAGAGAGAGAGAGAGAGAGAGACAGAGAGAGAGAGAGAGAGAGAGACAGAGAGAGAGAGAGAGAGAGAGAGAGAGAGAACATTTTTTAATAAATTATTTTTATTATTAAGAAGTGCAAATTAATATGTTATATGTATTAATATTTATTTAATACCTAAACTAAAATAAACAACCCCTATTTCAAATCCTAGTGAGTCAGCTTGCTAACGACATTGCTTTTAATTCAGTTTGAATCACACGTCATGACACTAATAGGCATAAAAATCCATAACCGCATTACTTTTCTAAACATCCGTGCTTCACTATGCACTTGGAAAAAACAATCGCACGCAACAATATAAAGTCTATATGGACATTAATTTGACACAGTCATCTTATAACAGATTACTCTTAATTGTAATGTAAAACCATGCATTTCTGTAAAGCTGCTTTGAAATAATATGTACTGTGAAAACGCTATACAAATAAATGTGAATTGAATTGAATAATTGATGAGATAATAAAAAACTGGCTGACTAGAAAGTGTTAGATAAAAATGGTCAATATAATTTAAGTTGGATGTCCACCTTCATTTTTAAACCATCAAATTTAAAAAAAAAAATTAAACATCATATCATGAAATAAAATATTTAGTTACTACTGTAAAACCATATTAAATCATTTGGTGATCTCTTTTAAAGCAGTGTAAAAGTCTTTCAGAATTATTTTTTATTTAATCACATTTTTCTGGATATTTTAAATGACCATATTTTAATGACTGTATTTATTAAATAAAAGTATATTAACTTTATTTATCAGAAAATAATAGGGTACAAACTTTGCTAAAGTGATTGTTTTGAACAAGCATTAACTTTAACATTATTTTAGCTAAAGTATCTGCACAAAATGTGTTGCATGGTCAATTTTCAATACATTTTCAAATCATATACTATTAGTAAAAAGTGGGTTTTCCATAAGGTGTGCCTTTAGCAAAAATCCACCCTAATAACCTATTAATGAAAAATTAGTAAAGACTAATTAAATAAAAGTGATTTAAGTTAGAAAAATATTGATTTGACATAAATATGTAAATGCAGAATTACAAAAGAAATCGTACAGCCATCAATGCGTTTTAGGTTGCGGTCTCTGTCTGACATTAATGCTATTCTCTTGCATTTTAAGACAAGTCAAAGCACATGAAGAAGCACAAGGAACACAAGAGAAGAGAGTTGAGAAAGCGGGCAGAGAAGGCCAAAAGAGAGAGAGGAGAGCAGGCAAGGTTGAACTGTTAGTCAAACGAAGACGGAAAACGATATGGCCTCGTTTTTTTTTCCTCCGCTTCCCTCGGCCATTACAGGCGATGACAGGGAGTCACGATTTGCTGAGTCCAGACAGACAGCAGCCTTCTTCAGCTGTACTGTAGAGCTGGACTTAACACAGGCTTCTCTGGTCACTCGATATCGCCTCTCCCTCTGTTTTACCCCTCTACAGAGACTTCATTAAACTTCCTCCATACAAAACCCACCAGGAATGTAAAGCTGTCTGGGGTACAGGGTCCTTTAAGGTTATACTGTGACCTTAGGTCAACATGCCAGATTCAGTTTGGATCCTAAACCATCGTAAAGATCTCAGCACATCTCACATAGACATAACAAGCCTTAGAGTACCCGTATAATATTACCTTCTTTTTTTTCCTTTTTTTTGTCAGTTAAACAGTTGAAACTAATTTATTGGACAATTTATGTACAAAATACATGGATAAGATATAGATACTGAACTTTTTTAAAAGACTCCCGAGTCTCAAACAAAAGCTGGTAGAAGTGTATTGACTTTATTATTTGTATTTCTTGTAAAAGTTTTACCAGGGACAGTGGTGGTCCATGCGACGGACACAGTGGCCGCAGCGGCTGCAGTGGTGTGACCTCTTTGGTCTCATCATGTTGCATTTATTGCACAGTTCCCAGTCGTCTCTCTCTGAAATGACAAGGCAAACAAAACCACTAAATCATCCACTTTTCAGTGTTGAAACCCGTACAAAGCAAAATGTAATTGTAACTTCAGCAAAAACAAAACAAAAAAACACACAAAAAAGGTATTCAATTGCCATCTAGTGGTATTCAGAGAGAATTTTTATTTTCTCAACTTAACTGAATAATAAAAAAGGGGGGAAAGAAAATGAAGAAACAGGCAAGAGAGAAGATGTACAAGAGCAGGACGCTTAACTTTACAACAAAAAAATTATATTTATTGTTTTAAACTTTTAATACCAAACGTATTTCATTAAGACATGATGTCCTCAGAGGACATGACGTTCTGAAATTATTTTGGACTTAGTGGAGCCTATTCCAATATTATGTTTTCATTGGGGTCTATGTATTCTACTCTTATTATGCCTCAAAGGGGATATACATTATGAAATCTAATCTACTAAAAACTAAATACTTTGGATTTTGGACTATACAATCATTAAGATCACAATAGATGATCCAATAAATATCCAGAATAATGTTCCAAAATTCCTATGATGTAATTTGTGACTATACACTTTAAAACCATAATAAATTAATATTTTCCAAAATCACTGTGATGTCATGAAAGGAATGGTCAGAAAGTAACAGGGGCAAATGCCCCAAAATCTTTAATGTGGGGACAAAAATGTGTTTACAGAAATAAGATATGTGGCATGCAAAAAAATTGGAGTCACACATTTACATAAATGACTGTTAAGTTAACAGATTTCACTAGTTGGCTAATAACATTGAATGTATCTGTCAGAATAAGTATTCAATTATTTTTAACTACTTTTTAACTTTTAACTTAAAACGTAAAACTTTTTATGCGTTTCGGCCGTTCATTCACACGACAACGGCATTTTGGGTGCCTGAAAATGCAAACTTTTGATAACGGGTTTCAAAGTGCAAGTTTTTGAAACTGGTCTCCGTGTAAACAACAAAACCGTGAATCTCTGAAACTGATGATGTCATGCACATGCGTATTACATGTTCAGTCTATAGGTTTTCATCGCCATCTAATGGCCTGTCAGCAGAATAAGGCATTCTAAATCTTTTTAGCGGATCCGTGTGAATGGGGATCATTTAAACAATGGTGTCGTCTGAACGCAGAAAGCTAAAAGGAAAAATGTCTCCATTTTAAGCATATCGTTGTCTTGTAAATGTTCCCTCAATGGTGTTGAATACTTTTTTCCTCTTTCATTCCACTTTATTAAATATAACTTGTTTTATGGATTGTAATGTTTACTTGATCTACTTGGATTTCTTGAGGTAATACCATGTGAATTACTGCATTGGAAAGGGGTTTAATAAAAAATGTTGACGTGTTGAATACTTATTTCCTCCACTGTAAATATCAGTCCGGTTCGTTTCCCAGCATAAAATAACCAAAGGGACAGAATATTGATATGAAGAAAGAGTGGCCACATTTGCAGCACATCTACATATTGTATCAATACCAAGCAAAATAGAATGTTGCTAAAATTGCTCATTACATTTTTTTTCTGACAAATACAACTCCAAATGCCCCCAAGACAAGTCAGACAACTCTTCTGAAGGTTGTCTTTAACATCATTAAGCCAAGCGGATATCAGGTAATCTAAGGCATGACTTGCTAAAACCGGCCTTTCAGTGATAACTAGCTTAGCGACAAGCTGTTCATAGTATCAGAGTCCTAGCTGAGTCTAATTAATCTTTCGGCAAACTGCCACTAACAAATCCTTTATGAAAATCTAACAGCCTGTGGTGACTGGTAAAGGTTAGAGCAGGACAAATGAAAAAGATCTGGGGGAAAAATGACTCATCCATGTGATAGTGTTGCACTTAATAGGTGAATTTGAGTGTAAAAGCAAAACTGCTAAAAAAAATTAAAGGTAATAATAAAAGGCCCTCTAGCGGTTATAAAAAAAAATAATAATAAAAAAAAAAAGAAGAAAATACATGCACTTTGCAGAAGAACATTGTTTTGGTTGTGCTTTTGGCTCTTCGCAAGAGATAATGCTTTACAATGAACTCCGTTAGAGTTAAATGTGGCAATGTATCTGTTCAATTACATATCTTACTCATCTGTTCAGTAATAAAAACACCAATTCTTATACAACATTTCAAATCCCTCAGGTCTCGCAATCTCTTAAAAGCAAAGTCAATACCAAGGGGCTGTTCACAAGACACCGTTTTCAACTAAAGGCGTAAAACATTTTTTGCGTTTTGGCCTTTCATTTACACGATAACAGAGTTTTTGGTGCCTGAAAACAGGTTTCAAAATGCAAGTTTTTGAAAACGGTCTACATGTAAACAACAAAAACCAGAATCTCTGAAGACGTCATGTACATGCGTATTACGTGTTCAATCTACAGCGTTTCATCACCATCTAATGGCCTGGCAGCAGAATACAGCGTTTTTAGTCGTTTTCGTGGATCCGTGTGAATGGGGAATGTTTTGACAATGGTGTTGTCTGTATGAGGAAAACTCAAAGGAAAAACTTCTCAGTTTTAAGCATATCGTTGTCGCATAAACGTACTCTGGGGAATCACCCGTGTAAAAAAAACGCAGAACAGAGGTTCGTGTTAGCATACTTCATGTAAACCTACACACCTCATATATAAATATTTATTCTCTACACCTTTTTCCTACGCTCCATGACGCTTTACAGTTTAATGGAGGTTACTCCCATAATTTGCGCAAACAATCAGCAACTGCCAATAAACTTGTTTAAAGGTTTGCTCTATTAATGCAATAATAATAATCAGCAAAAACTGGGTACAATGAGGTGACATTCTCCTTATTCCCAAACCACTGAACATCAAAAGGAAACTTTAAAATGTAAATGTATTAACAAATTACTACCAGCAAACCATGAAACCATGGATGCTCTTCTTAATATCATTACTTCATCTTTGTCATAAGGATACGTACCAAAAACTTTCAAGCTGGCTATGATTAAACCACTTATTAAAAAAACACAACTTGATCCTACAGAATTAGTCAATTACAGGCCTTTCTCGAATCTATCTTTTGTGTCAAAGATACTAGAAAAGGCAATATCCTCACAACTATGTTCCTTTTTAGAAAGAAATGGTATCAGTGAAAATTTTCAATCAGGATTTAGACCATATCATAGTACTGAGACAGCTCTCATTAGAGTCACAAAGGTTATAATCTTATAATGCGATCGTGGCTGTATCTCTCAATTAGTGCTACTCGATCTTAGTGATGCATTTGACACTATCGACCACAACATTCTTTTAAATAGACTGGAAAATTATGTTGGCATTAGTCTAATTGCACTAGCATGGTTTAAATCATACTTATCTGACCGTTATCAGTTTGTAGCAGTAAATGAAGAGATGTCTTATCGATCAGAAGTTCAGTATGGCGTACCACAAGGCTCAGTACAAGGACCGCTGCTGTTCACTCTGTACATGCTACCCTTAGGAGATATCATTAGGAAGCATGGCATTAGTTTTCACTGTCATGCTGATGATACTCAGCTCTATATTTCTTCACGCCCTGAAGAAATTTACCAATTCACCAAATTAACGGAATGCATAGCTAGGGCTGGGTATCGCAACAAAATTTTCAATACCGATACCTTGACTTCTATACCGGTTCGTGGACGATACTTTTTTTGATACCAATTTTATCCATATAACATTGCCTAAAAAAAAAACTTTTATTTTTTACACTCATATTTTGAGTCTGTAAAAAAGCACCAGTGCTAAAGTTTTCTATGTTTCCTACTCATTTAACAACATGTATTCTTTACTTCAATGAACTCATTGTTTCTGCCTTAACTTAATGCATTGTTTAACAATGAAAATGAAAGAAAATTAATTGAAATGCATTACACACAGTCACCCCTGATAACAGATCACTCTAAATTGTAATTTAGACACATGCATTTTCTGTACACCTTCTTTTGAAACGATATGTATTGTGAAAAATGCTATACAAATAAATGTGAATTGAATTAAATATAGGCTACTGGGGTGCGGGATATATGCCTCGCGCTCAGGACACATGAAGCTTGCGCAAAGCACTGGCAAAAGTAGCCTAATGATTATGGATGTGTCGGGAAACGATAGCAAGGAGATATTTTAATTGTTTATTAATGAACAAGTGTTTTCTAACGTGTTGGCTGCAAAGATGATTATTGCGAATTTGCGATGCTGACTCGTCATCCCTGCAGTAGTGAATGCGCGCGCGCCTATATGGATTAGGTAATCAAACTATTTATTTCGAATTGTTTCGTTTAAAAGTAGACATATTTTGAACATATATAGAACTATTTCTCATGTCTGTGAGGCAAGTATCCTATATGCTGAGTTTTGGTTTATATGTGACGCGCTCCAGTTCTTGTAGTCGAAGGCTGATAAACTTTCTACTCTCGAGTGTATTCTGTGCGCTTTTTAAGTGCCTTATAAGATTTACCGTGTTGCCGGTCTTGGCAGCAATTATCTTGTCGAAAATATTGCATTGTGTGCTTAATACGCTTATGGCATCGAGTCGGGTACATAGGTAGACTTTTGATCATTTCTACATATTCTACACTTCTATCAATCAGGGTTGGACGCTTACACACACACACACACACACATACACTACAGCCTCACGTGCGACGAGCCACGTCTCTGGGCAGCCGCGTAAACTAGTGTTTTTCCGCGACAGCCAATCATGCTGCATGTTTATTGTTTCACTGACGTTGACGAGATTGACCACTTAGGTACCGAAACTTGGTACCGAAAAACAAGACATCCTTCGGTACTCGGTAGTATCGAGGCAATTCGGTCGGTACCTAAAAAGTACCGAACTCGGTACCCAGCCCTATGCATAGCTGATATAAAAAAAATTGGATGACTAGTAATTTCCTACTACTTAATTCTGAAAAAACAGAGATTCTAATTATTGGGGAAAAAAACTTCCTCACGTAATAACCTAGAATACTGTCTAACACTTGATGGCTGCTCTGTCAAGTCTTCGTCGTCGGTTAGGAACCTGGGTGTGTTCTTTGATACCAATCTTTCATTTGAAAGTCACGTGTCTAGTATCTGTAAAACTTCATTTTTTCACCTTAAAAATGTATCTAAATTACGTCATATACTCTCAATGAAAAATGCAGAACAATTGGTTCATGCGTTCATGACATCAAGGCTAGATTATTGTAAAGCTCTACTGGGTGGTTGACTGCTGGCGGTAGATACTTTTCCTATTAAGCACCAAAACTTTGGAACAATCTTCCTAACATTGTCCGGGAAGCAGACACAGTCTGTCAGTTCAAAGCTAGACTAAAAACACATCTCTTTGGCTTAACGTACACATAACATAGTATATTTCTATAATTCAAGGTTAGGTTGCATAGTTTAGATCAGCCGGAACCGGGAACACTTCCCATAAATCTTGAAGTACTTTGTACATCATAAGAAGGATGGCGTCTACGCTAATATCAGTCTCTCTGTTTATCCCGAGGTTTACCGCAGTCCGCCGGATCCAGGCCGTATCCGGATCTGATGAAGGACCTGCGCCTGGAAACGACTACAACGCAGTCCTGAAGTGTCAACTAGTCTCTCCCCTTGTGAAGGCCTCCTTCCCTTTACCTCTGTACTGATAAAACGTTGTCGGGATAATTCCAATTCACATGGCTACGCAGAAGTGATAAAAAAATTCTCAGAGCCACCAGGCATTGTTTTATGCAAATGAGCAGCCGGATCGCATTAAAGGTTTTCTGTTAGAACGGTGTTGTGTTTGCAACGTTGCTAAGTTAATAACTAATGATCTTTGCGACGGAAGTGAATCAATCAAAACTAACTTCAGCTGGACATAACTTACTTTATTCTAGAGCTGCTGTAAACCCAAAACAATCTCTGTTACTTTAATCCCCTATTATCACTGTAAAATTGCTTTGAAACAGTCCATATTGTTAAAAGCGCTATATAAATCAAGGTGACTTGACATGAATAACCTCAAAAGCTCAGGCGAGTATTTTAGCAGCAATGTTATGGGTGTGTATGTTGCACCAAAAAATCCCCTGCTCCCCCCCCCCCATTTTGACAGATTCATGTTGCATTTCCAAGTTTTAGAAATACGGATTACTATTTAAGGAGAAAAGGAGAAAAAACAATGTTTTAAAGCACCATTTGAAAAAACGGGAAAGAGATGCGAGAAAGGAGATTTGGGGACAAAAAACAGGAGCGCAGATCTGTCAAATTGTCTGTCATCTTTTTCATATTAATACAGCAGAACATAAAGAAAAAAGAAAATAATCAAGAGGAACAGAACACAACTAGTGGACTAAAATCTTTTGTCACAGACATTTTTGTGATATAATTGTCACATTATAATCAAGCATTATATTCTTTTCCTGATGGATAAAAATAGAGCATTTCAGAAAATGTACAACGTAATTCAGTCAAGCTGACTGATGCAGATTATTTGTAGTGCAGCCTTATTACCTGAAATGATTGTCTTTTTGAGTGGAAGTTCTCGGAATCAGAGTGCCACCCATAATTTAAAATGCAGCAGGCTCGTTCAGAAATAAAGTGGATATTTACTTCTAGGTGTAACTGAGAAAAATGTCCATCATGTGTTAGTTTACTTTAAAAATAACATTTAGTTTTGTAGCGTCATGTATATCACAGCGTAATCAGCCAATTATAATTTAATTCATAACATGATTATATAATTGATATAATTTAGAACCAATTATTGATCATTACATCACAATACATTTTCAATCCAGATGAACATTATTAAAGGGTGTGTTCTGTAAAGTAAAGTGCACTTGCAGCTAAACAATTCCATTTACTAGTATATATCATCAAGCGTAGCAACGTAACAAACGTTCGATTTCACTAATGTACTGAAACACAACACCTATTTATAGGAGCAAAATTAATTCTCATCAATATTTTATGGAAGGTATTTCATACACTTTCATACTCAACATATACTGTATCACCTAATATCTCAGTGTCTACAGAAACCAACAGATCCCTAAATGCCAAAAATAAAAGATAATTAAAAAAATTCTAAAGTGTACCAAATCATTACTGTGTCTCAAAGAGCCCATTTTCAGAATGTTAGTCACTGAACACTGAGGTATACTGCCCTCATCTGGTTAGTCAGTGGAACTTCATGAAGAATGGAAGAGAGAGCAATGTTTTATATATTAATATTTGATTAATGCATTCTGAACTCCAAGGCGAAGAGTTTTAAGGCCACTTATTAATAAATCCTTCAACATGTGCGAAACAAAACTATGTACTAGAATACAAATATAGCTATGCTGTGTTAGAGAAAAACAAAACAGAATTTGTAGGTGAGCATTATTCATTTCATACCTCCGAGTGGAATTTTGGGGTCCTGAGCAAGTTTTCCGGGGTCGGCGGTGGAAGCCCTAAATAATGCTGAGACACACAGCAGTGATGCTAGATAGTAACCTGGAGAAATAGAAAGAGAGAAATTTCACATTTATGAAATAAATTATGTCAAGCAGAAACGTAGTGAGATTTTTATTGCATTGCTATTTTAACATGAATGAAAACTTAAAACTTCTCCAATTAATTCACACAAACCACTTAAATGTACAGACAAATGTGTTTTTTTTTTGATAGTGCACCTAAGGATGAAGCGATCTAATTTTGGTTTTGTTACAAAAGAATTTAAAGAATCCTGAAAAAAAAAAAAAATCCACAGAAATATTAGGCAGCACAAACACTTTTAACATTGATAATAATAAGAAATGTTTCTCGAGAACACAACCAGCATATTAGAAGAGTGAAGACTGGAGTAACAGCTGCTGGAAATTAAGCCTTGCCATAAACAGGAAAAAATGCCATTATAAAATATAATAAAAACTGTTATTTTACTGTTTCACTGTATTTTTTGATTACATAAATGCTTCCTTGGTGCATCCTTGGGGATTTTACCGATCCCAAACTTTTGAACACTACACTTTTTCCATTCATTGACTTCCATTTCTAAGCATGCAAAATGCAGAGGACAGGAAATGAAACCTCAATTTCAGTGAGTTCCAAAGTTCAAGTTTAGTGAACTCTGACATGTAAATTTGCATCACGTGAAAAGGTGTGACCAACAGAAGACCAATTTGTCACTACGTGACCTGATTTAAAAGAACACTTTGTACGTTGCAGTAGATTGCATATTTTAAAATTTTGGATGCATCATACATTGAATAATGTTATGTAAAACGAAGCTGCAGAGTGTGATGTCATATTACGACCGTTGAAGTGTCCATAGATATTTATCATGCTTAAAGTCTAGTGCAGGGGTGGGCAACTCCGACCCTCGAGATCCACTTTCCTTCAATGTTTAGCTCCAACCCTGAACAAGCTAATCAAGATGTTCAGGATTACTAGAAAGCAACAGATATGTAAATTTTGATCAGATTCTGAGGGCCAGTGTTGACCAGCCCTGGTCTAGAGTTTGCTTAAATGTTTAACCTAGTTCTTTTGCAGTTTAATATTTCCTTAAAAAATCGAGATATGTTCACAGAGTGTCAGGTTTGTTATTAGTTCTCAGTGGTGAAAAAAAAAAAAACACGTGTTATGCATAAACCTGTCCTGCTACTCACTCTCATGGTGAACGTGACCTCATTATCTCAATTGCTCTTCTCTAATCTAAGAGGAATTCAGGTTTTAACTGACTCATTTGTAGCTTTTCCTTATGACCTGCACAAACCAGATTTTTTTTTCAGAAACCAGAGATTTCAGTGAAACTTGAATTACTGATTACAACACTTAATAGGGGCTGTTATCAATAGAACAGGGTAAGAGCACTTACAGACCACAAGCGTAGTAGGTATATGTCCCTCCGCATAGTGTGGCAACAGCACCAGTTTGGGAATGATGTAGCTGTTATAGAGCCAGACAAACAGCACCATGCTTATGCAGAACCAGCCCATGGGGTCCACCACAAAATGCAGTCGCAGCTTCATCCTTCCGGATAGCGTATGTGCCAGGATAACTGAAGCAGCTCCTGATCGTAAACAGAAAACAGAGTTTGGATCAATTGTGGCCAAAAGTACCATTTAATATGGAACATATTGATTTGTCCATGGCCAAAATAGGATATGAAAAATGAACCAGCTTGTACAAGAACGTCTTCACAAGCACATCAATTGAATTCAAATGGAGCAAGCATTTAGATTTTCAATATTTGAAAATCTAAATCTAATTTATTACTAGAAGTAAATTAAAAAGTATTAAAAATAATTAAACGGTCATTACAAATAGAGGTTATGACGCTAAGTCGTGTGGCGCTTTGTACAGATGGTCATATGTTCTTGCTTCCGTTGCTCTTTGGATCATTTCAATTCCAAACATGCTGGAGAACATGATCATCAGGTTTCTCACAAACCTGTGGAGTTTATGCAGCTCGAGAGACATACCAAATACATGACATTCTGAAAAGTATCATATACTGTACTCTTCGTATTACTATCTTCATAATATCATTAATAATAAAAATAAATAATTAAATAGAAGCACTTTCACAAATGTTCTTAAACTTTTGGGCCACATTGTATATGATATAGATATATTTTCATAAAATCAAACCAACATATTCCACCAACCTCTGTTGGAAGAAGTAAAAATGAAAGTATTATAGTGGGACACTTTCTGATCATTTGTCAGTGGCATAGTTTGAAAATATAATCCATTCCAGATCCTACATCAATATGTTGAATGAATTTACTGCTGATTTTTTAAATGGAGGGATATACACATAACCAGGGTTTTTCCCGGCTCAAAATGAGGCGGTAAAATTGCAACACTAGGGGGGTCCGGGGGCAAGCCTAACCCCTAACCCCCACCCGGGAGAAAAATTTGTAAATTTTAAAGATAAATTCATTAATCTGGTGCACTTTGAGTCACTCGAATCTGTTGTTAAAAATAAATAATAATCCAACCGCCAACCAACCATATTCTTTGATTTAGATATCTGACTCTGATAATCACATTACAATTATTCAATTAAGCATGATAATATGGTAACATATCACACAATTAACATTTATTAAAATTAAAAGTTCTTCTTTTGGCAAAATTACATTTTCTTTATAGCCTAAACAGAGGCTTTACTCCCTTTAAACTTATTGTCAATGTTTCATTTTTGAAAACACTCTTATCAGAACAATTTTTTGTACCTTTATAAAGGGCATTTTCCCCCTAATTTTATTTAATGTATGCTCTAAATTTCATTTAAAATTCTTACATTTTATCAATACATTCAATTAAAATAATAAGACACTAGGCTGTTACCAATAAAATTAAATAATTTACATTGAAAAATTATAACTGTATTAAATGAGATTATATTGAATATTTTTTGAATATACAAGGAATGTTGAAAAGAATGATACTTTGAAACATAACCGCCAGTAGGAGGCGGCAGGCGGCCGTCTTAATGAGCGAGTCATTGAGTCATTAATGTAAACGATTCGTTCAAACGGCTGATTGATTCAGAATGAGGCGGTTTAATAATGGGCAATTGAATCTTTGACTCAAGCGATTAGTTCAAAACGCTGAATGATTCAGTAATGAATCATGGATGAGTGTTGCTGTGAGACGCGATATGGTTCTGTTGTTTGGAACTATTTTCGTTGCTAAAACAGAACAAAAACAGTCTAAAAATGTAAGTAACTTAATTTTAACTATTTGTTTATTGAACTGTTATGAAATTAATATCTCGGTTCAATCGTGATGGCATTCAGGAAAACAGCACTCTGGTCGTGTGTAGGTTTCTTAACTATAATTAATGTTATAAATAACTGCACGAGACTCAACAGCGCAACTTTTTTACCGTCCGTACATTAGGTAGCATGATGGGAGTTCCGTGTCTTTATTACACTCATTTAGCTGTCATCCACCCTCGATTGAATGGAATGTTTTTATTACTCGACCCGCGGATTATGATCCGTGCAGCACTATGGGCAAACTACACGGTAAGAGAATGGACACAAGCGGGAATCGCGACAGAACTGTCACGGTGGAAAAAGTGTATATGAGCACGTGACTGTCTGTCCGAGTTTTGTCGAGAGGCGGAGGCGCCACGAAATTTGACGCAATTGTCTATGCAGGAAAAACCCTGCACATAACTATAGATGATTATACTGCAGTGTCCCAGAATTACTCATGGATTGCATATTAGTATGACAAGAGTGGTATACGTTGTGCAGTGGTGCTCTGAAATGAAGAGTTAACACATTGTACAGGTTAAATAAATAACATTACTTAAACTATCACTCCCCTGCCCCCCAAAAAAAGAGTCTATTTTGGATTTTTTACATTAACAATGTGATTAATGTTCTTTTTATTAAAAACAAGTATATTCTCATCAATTAGTGTCTTTTAAGCATTTTTACATTTGTTCCAAAATAATGGCCCGGTTTCGCAGACAGTGCTTAGATTAAGCCAGGATTAAGATTTAGTTCAATTAGGGCATTTAAGTAGCGTTTATAAACATGCCTTAGAAAAAAAAACATTAATGCTGTGAATCTTGAGACAAAACCATGGCACTAACATATTATAATATATATATAATACATATTATATGTCTGCTAAAAAACCCTCACAGAATGTATTTTCAGGTCATTTCAGTCTGATTCGCGAAATGTGCACGAAAACAAGAGGTGGAATCTATCGTGTGACTGTGAACAGCCAAATCACAGCACAATGGAGGAACTGCCTCCTCTTACGTGACTCTTCCCCGTTCATTCTCAATTACACCCCCCCCCCCCCCCCCCCCCCCCCAAACACACAGCACGGGTCTGTTAAACTCAGTGGGCTCAGGGGCAAGACAGACTCGTGCTCCTCACCAATTTTTTAAGCAGAAGAAAATGGATGAAACATTCTGAATGAGATCAATCTACAATCTGATCTTTGACGCAGCCTGGAATCATAACCACACCATGTTGGTTCATTTGGCCAAAGAACAACTGGCTCCCCGACTAAGCCTGGTTTCTCCCAAGGTTTTATTCTTCATTCTGTCTCCGATGGAGTTCCTTGCCACTGTCACCTCTGGCTTGCTTAGTTGGGGACAGGTAATATTCAGCAATTTTATTGATTTGACTGTACTGACCCTCACACAGAGCTGCTTTATAGTTGAAAATAACTAATTTCATATTTGATTATATTTACAGTTATTGAACGGTATAGTGGCTACTCTGTCCTTGCTAAAGGCTGCAGGGAGACTGAGACAGGGACTCTATGCATTTGTGACACAAACATAAAATACTGGTGAGGCAAAATGTACTTTTGATTGCTTTTCCTTATTGCACAGACTGATATTTCTTGATGTTGTGAGGTTCTGTGGTAAACAAAGAATACATTCTACCTTGAATCAGTGAACAGGTGACTAATATTCCCATTCCAACATAATCCCATGACCCCCCACCATAATAATGTGACATAAGCAAAAACCCATTAACTCTCATTCTTCAACAAACGAAACGGAACTGGACGAACACTGAGCTGACCTCAGCTGAACAAAGACACTGTTTTCTTTTCAAACTTCTTTACAGCAGAACTGAACTCTGTTTGCATCATTAAAACATTATTTTCCTGTTTATCCCTGTAAAACTGCTTTTAACAATCTGTATTGTATAAAGCGCTATATAAATAAAGTTGACTTGAAATAAGATACCTCACGGTGCAACTTTAACCACTGTTGTCGCAGATGGAAAGTGTCTTTTTAGAAAAACTAGAGATTTATAGACTTTTATGTTGTCATGTTTTGTAATATTTGCATTGTTTTATTTTTGTGCTTTGGGTTATTTTTCTCATAATCGACCCTGTACCTTTAATTACCAGACTGTAGTCTAGAGCCAATTAAATATGGTGCAACAGAAGATTTGTTGATATTAAAACTTGCATACGAAGGAAGTGGATGGATGGATGAAGCTTACAGTACATGAATCAGTGTAGTATTACTTTAATGGTGTCAGTCCACAGAAACCAGCAGCATCACAGTGGTCCTATCCATGACAACCTGGAACACACAAAACAAACGCTGGATAGTTGTTTGTTTATGGAAACTAGCCCTAGACCAAAACCAACATCTATTTGAGTCAATATATATGCATTATATGTTATATCTGGAGTTTAAAAAAACAAAAACAAAGGTTCTTCCGAAACTGTTAGTTCAAGAAGAAATTACAGTAGTTAGAAATTTTCGGTAAAGGTGATGATGAATGAGGTCACATGAGAGACACCTACTGGACTGCACTTGCTTTGTTCATGCATACGCCCATGTGATTAAACTGATTTTTTTTAGCAATTCTAATAGGCACATGAATAACTAAATAAATAAATAAATAAAGCCAAACAATTGCATAGCTGTGATTTCTCATAAAACAGAATGTATCTGCATTTTATAGCAGATCTGGGCTGACAGTTCTCTTGGTGTTAAGAGAACAGCCATAGTTTAACAACAAATCAGTTAATTTCATAAACAGCTCAAGCGAAAAAAAAAAACTAATGTAAACGTGTTTCTATTTTTAGGGCATTCATGTTCTATTTATGTATACACATCATATAGTCACTTAGTAAACATGTCCTCGCAGTGGCTCATGATGAGTGATGCCCACGAGGATGATACACAGCTAAATAAAGATCTAACTCACAAAAGGCACAACCTGCAAAGCGGAATATGAAACGGATTACAGAATCAAAATAACACTTACTGCTTTTCTCACACGGTGACGTCTCCCTTGTGTGTCGAGGGTTTGGCGTTGGTTTCTAAGATCAAAAGATAGCAGCTCTTCCTGGACTGTGATTGTACGGAAGCCGCGAAGCTTTTTTTTATTGGGCAGCGAATTTTTTTTATTTTTTTAAAAAAAAAATATTTGACACTGAACTGTCAAAATTGCACGAGTAAGGTCTAAATGTGAGAAAACCTTTTTTTAATACAGTCTATGGAGAACCCGCTTTATGTAAATCAACAGATAGCCACTAATACTGTAATAATAAAATAAAAACTAAAGTAAATACAATTAAATTAAATAATTAAAATAAAATTGACAACTACATTTCTTTCTAGATTCGATACGTTTGGTGAACTATTATCCAACTTAAAATTGATCTAACATGAAAAATCGCATATTTTAAAAGCATCAAAAATGATTTTTTATTCACTGAAAATATACATATAGAAACCATAGACTGTAAAAAATAGAAACCAGCATTTCGTCCCAAAATAGGAGTCTAATCAGTTTTTAAAATATGTAGTAACAAAATTGCTTGAAAAAACTGAAAATCACTGAATTGAATGAATAGAAGATAAAACTGAGATTGATGATATGTTTTGAAGAATAAAGGATGAGCATCTCCTCTCAGAGAAAGCATTTAAGTTCCGTTATAACACTAAATGTTAATTAAATAAAAACATAATGAAGGTAAAAATGAACAGAATATATTTTATTTTATAAAAGCGTACATTAGTATAAATTATTATCATGTTGAGGACAAGATCAAGACGCTCTATGAGTTTATTGACTTTTATTTTGAAGCATTTCCTGCCGTCAGTCTGTTTTGTTCAGTAGCTGCCTGGAACACTTGAAATTACTGTAACGGCGTCCGCATTATACGCATTCTGAAGAGGTAGACAGTGAGACCTATGCGTGAGACACGGTGTGTTTTTATAAAATGAATGCTCGTGTGAAAGTCAGTGGAAGGGAGCCGATATCACTGGTGTCCAGATGTGTGGAGGCCGCGCTCGAGACGGCGCTGCGCAGGGCATTTGAGGTGGCGCTTGAGATCGCGATCAATGAGTTCAGCAGACTTCTGGATAACAGCGATAAACAGCGGGAGAACAACCGTCTCACATTACCATTACAACATCATCTTAATCATGGGGAATCAAATCAGAGCAGCTCGCACAGTCTGCGAGAGGATACACCGCAGAAACACGAAGTAGATGCATATGTGGATGAGAGTGAAGGGCTAATGAATGGATCTTTTCACGAAATCTCTCATCACGATGGTCGTGTACGATCACATGAAATGACCACATCGCCTATACGTGGTGCGTTTGACAATTGTAGACAACAAAAGTCACATTTAGACCCTTTTACAGCATGATGGAAGTCAAGTAACGTTAGCTAAATGAAGTCCATTTTCTGAAAGAAGTCAGTTTTTGAAAGAAGTTTCTTATGCTCATCAAGCCTGCATGTATTTGATCAAAAATATAGAACAACACACTAAACATGATACTTGTTATGATACTCATAATCGTTTTCTATTTGTAGCCTACTATATACTTTAAAATATAATTTCTTTCTGTGATGCAAAGCTGAATTTTCAGCATCATTACTCCAGTCTTCAGTGTCACATGATCCTTCAGAAATTATTATAATAATTCAAACAATTAATTATATAAATTATAGAATTATCAGAAATCAATTATATTTTAAAGCATATTTAAATAGCCATTTTAAATTCAAACCATTATTTTAAATCGTAAGAATATTTCAAAATATTACTGTTTTTTGATCGCATATAGGCTTGATGAGCATAAGAGACTTCTTTAAAAAACATTTAAAAAATAGTTATGTATATATATATGCATGCATGTATGTGATCCGTCCTTCGGATGAGACATTAAACCGAGGTCCTGACTCTCTGTGGTCATTAAAACTCCCATGGCACTTCTCGTAAAGAGTAGGGGTGTAACCCCGTCGTCCTGGCCAAATTCCCTCAATTGGCCCTTGCCAATCATGGCCTCCTAAAAATCCCCGTACATTGATTTGGCTCTATCACTCTCTCTCCTCTCCACCTATAGCTGGTGTGTGGTGAGCGCACTGGCGCCATTGTACTGTGGCTGCCGTCTCATCATCCAAGTGGATGCTGCACACTGGTGGTGGTTGAGGAGAGACCCCGACATGGTTGTAAAGCTCTTTGGGTGTACAGTAGTACTTATGAAAGTGCTAAAATGCCTCATTCATATATATATATATATTTTTTTTTTTGTCTTGATGTCACTTATGTCTTCACAGAGCAAGATACATCAGACCAAAAGGAGCTAAGCATAGATCTCATACAAGATGTACATCAAGACGTATCATTTCAGCCTGCAATTGAGCAAGTTAAGGTGAAGAGTGAAAAGTCTGATCCAGAAGAACTTGCACTGAATAGCAGCTCTGGATGTGGTTCTCCTTATTCTAGTCCAGACTATAGTTTTGACTCAACTTGTAATGAGGAGTTTGTGAACAACAGAATGACTTTAGTTCAGTCAAAACTGCTAGAGGACTGGAAGTCTGCTTCAGAGAAGCCACAGAAGGAGACAGAACCTTTGGATCAAGAACCCAGCCACAGTCACGGTAATGGTTAATCCATAAAAGTGTTCCGCTGTACTGAAATATTGTCAATGATTTATGTTTTTAATTCCTCAGGCTCCTCAAAAATCAATTTACCATCCAGTGGCTGCGTCTCTCTTGTCTCCACCCCGTTTCACAACCTCTACCTATCAGAAGACGACAGGACATCCCTCACGCAGTCAACGCAAAACTGTAATGAGCAGGTGAGGAAAAACATCCATTCCAGCCTGTATTTTTGTAAATTATGTAGCCGTGTATTTCACAGTTCAAATGATGTGTGTTATCATCCCATTCAGCATCACAGAACCATATTAACGAGTGTGGAAGAAGGCGCTGTCGCAAGCCGGCCGAGAAAGCAGCAGCTTTTCCCTCCAGGGTGCAGCCCGTATCACTGCAGCATGTGCAGCCGAGAGTTCAATCGCCTGGAGAACCTGAAGACTCATTTAAGGATACACACCGGTGAGCGTCCGTACAGTTGTTCATTGTGCGGGGTCCGCTTTCGCCACTCGGGGGCGCTGACACGCCACTTCCGCATTCACACCGGGGAAAAGCCGTATGTGTGTGAAGAGTGTGGGAAGAGTTTTAGAAACTGTGGAGGTCTGCGCTACCACCAGAAATCACACCATCCTAGTACTGTCTTTGAAACATCACGCGTATAAAATGATTTCATTAGTCAGTTTTGGTAGAAAGCTTGTTGGCATGTTCAGTTAGATTTGAGGTTCTCAACATCTCGGGTAGGGGTGAGCGGGGCTAGTTGTAATACACATGGTTTAAAACTTTCCACACATGCTAGCATGACGAAACTTACTAGTTGCCATATCAACACTGTATAGAGAAAAAGAAAAACATGCACTAAAATACAGACAAATCTGATATTATTTTAATCTTAAATCTGTTGTTTAACAGTGGAGATAGTTCTTTAATGCTTCGTTCAGTAGCAGAAGACACTAGCAGGGTTTAAATCCCAGTTGTGCAGGTGGGGCAGGTTGTAACACTGTGTTACAATGTGCCCCTATTAGAACAATGCTATTCTATTCTATACTTCTATTCTATTGAGAACCCATGAGAAAAAGGTGAATAGAGACTGAGAGTCAATGTTTAGAAATAGTTAAGTATTATTATTTTTTGAACTGTTGTATAGCTGTTTTCCGGTGTTTGTTGTCAAACTCAAAAATGTGATTATTTTTAAAAATTAAAAAATGCTTCATTTTATATGAAGTTAATAATTGTATTTAATTGACAGAATATCTTAGTTTGTCTTGTATTTTTTTTTTTATTAGATCAGATAACATTTTAAGCTGTCATATGGTCATGTTACAATGTGCCCCTCACATGTTACAACATGTCTCACTTCACTTCCATTCTTTTGGGGTATATTTAAAAATAAATAAAAGTATTCGCTGTATTAATAAAACAAAACCACATAATTGTACTAGACATGTGGGAAATTAATGTGGGAAAAAATACATTCTCTGAACCCAAAGTGGATTTACACAAACTGAGAAAGTCAAAAAGTGTTGCGCCCTGCTCTCCCTAGTTCTTCTGTTGGACCTTGCTGTGAATCTGATATTTTTAAGTTATAGACTGTGTGTGAAACATCTACAGCTATAAAGTTGTGTGTTTGTGTGGAAACGTTGTTATTGTTTTATCTGGATTTTTACCTAATTTACCTGGATTTTGAAATGTGATCTGATCTTTGCCTAAATAATGTGAAATAAACACCTTCATAACCATGAACTGCACTGTATTTGAAAGGCCTAAATAGAAATGTTATGATATTACAACTAGGCTGAGTATTAGACGCCAGTATTATTTAGGCTTGTAATTATTAAATACTGTATGCAATTGAAACATTTAGTTGTCAAAAGTCATTTTAAATTAAAATGTTAAAATAATCAAACGAATTTTATGATTCCTCAATTATCATTTATTTATATCTTTTAACATTTAAAATTGTGCTTGATAAATATTCATGCAAAAATATGTTTATAAAAATAACATTAAAATATTGAACATACATGCTTGTTCAAAAGTTTGGGGTCAGTAAGATTTTTTTTAAATAAATTAATACTTTTATTTGAATGCATTAAATTGATCAAAAGTGACTGTAAAGACATTTGTAATGTAATGTTTCGAATAAATGCTGTTCTTTTGAATTTTCTAAAAAGAATTATGGTTTTCACAAAAATATTAAGCACAACCCTGATAATAAAAAAATATTTATGAGCACCATATCAGAATGTGAATGTGAATCAGCACATCAGAATGTGACACTGAAGACACTTAAATGTACTGGAAATTCAGCTTTAAATCACAGGAATAAATCACATTTTAAAATTGTAATAATATTTCTTAATATTATTGTATTTCTTATTATCAAAAAATGCAGCTATAGTGTGCATAAGAGACATCTTTCAAAAATCATATACCAGAGGAAAATGTGGTAAAGAAATATTGAACATTTGAAATATTGGTGACCTGAATCCGCTATCCTGTTAAGTCACATGTAAGCCATCGTCTCCTCCTCCTCTCAGATCTTCCTTCCATTCATCTCCACAATCCAAGATAGACTCACTTGGTAATTTACTGTATCTTGCTTGGTTCTTTTACAATAGTATTGGTCACTTCTGAAAATTAATTAAACTTAACAGGTTTAGAAGTTCAAATTCTATTTTAGTTTGCTTAAATAAATATTTTATAAATTTATCAGCTTTTAAAGATCGGTGGTCTGTGCTTGATTTCATACACTGATTATGAAATGTTATTTTTTAAATATAGAATTGCTCGGTTGTAGGTAAAAGCATATAACCAGGGACTGTGACATGTACCATCACACCCACCAGTAAAAAGCTGCTGGGTCACGACACATTTGCTGGTTTCACGTAGAAGAGGAACCAGGGTAGCGAACACATTTTATTTTCTTAGTTATGCTTTTAAACTGTCCAAATACTAACAATTCTTGTCAATCCAGTGGTCAGTCGGTCACTGGCAGTGTTTGGGGTAACGTATCAACTAACATGAGTAAAGTAACGTATTACTTTTAAATTTACAACAAAATATGATATAGTTATATGTAGGCTATATATATATATATATATATATATATATATATATATATATATATATATATATATATATATATATATGTATATATATGTTTATATATACAGTGTTGGAAGGTTACTTTGGAAATATAGGTCACAAATTACCAGTTACCCTATTTAAAATATTATAAGTAATGTAACTATTTCAATTACCTTATTAAATAATGTAACGGATTACATAACTTTTTGATTTCTTTTCTAATTTCCAGCACTGGTATGCATTTTTATCACTCGCCATAGTGGCAACACTTAGACAGATTAGAAAGCTCCAATGTGGATTGATGTAATTGGCAAACATGAGCAGCAAATCAAATGAGAAATCAAGTGTCGTTTAGCATCGCTTTACTAAACGGCCTTTAAATGGCAGGAGGCATTGTGCAAATCAAAACCAGGCAAAGCAACAAATTAATATTATTCAACATATCCTAACTTTTTACAGAAAATATTCAGATGTATATATATAAGTAACTGTCATTTAATTACACATTTTTTTCTCAGTAACTGTCCCTGATTACAGTTCCATTTATTTATTTATGTAAATAAAATGTCATGTAACTATTTACTTCCGAACACATATACAGTATATATAAATTCCCAAATTTTGTAAAATGTTATAAAATCAAGATTATGTGATTTGTTTATTTTCTTTAAACTTTATTTAACTGACAAAAGTACAAAGAAAAAAATGCCAATGTTTTCACTGGCCAAATAAATTTTATTTTGTAGATTCAAAGAAAAAATTGACTGATGGCTGCAGCAACACACTCAAAAAGTTGGGACAGAGGCAAAATAAAAGTGAAAAGACTGTAGAATATCCAATTGTTGAACAAATATTTTGAAACAGTCCACAATTAGCAGGTGAATTGGTAGGTGAGGGTATTGTGTTTGGGTATAAAAGGAGAATCCACCAAAAACTCATGATTTTTTCATGAGTTTCAAATTTCATGAGAGAATTGTCAAACAATTCAAAAATCTGATTTCTCAGTGCAAGATTGCAAAGTATTTAGGTCTTTCTCCAACTACCATACATAATAGGGAATCCAGAGAAATCTCAGTACACGTAGGGCAAGACAGGAAACCTCTGTTGAATGTTCATGACCTTTCAGCCCTCAGATGGCATTGCATGAGAATCCATTGCGCTGCTAAATATACCCGCATGGGCTCAGGAAAACCGTTGTCTGACGCTGCATTAAGAAGATCTCAGATGGTCTGAAAGACAGTGGAAATGTGTGCTGCGGTCAGATGAGTCCACGTTTCAGCTTGTTTTGGGGAAAAACTGACTTCGAGTTCTCAGTCCCAAAGATGAAAAGGACCATCCAGACTTTCATGACAGGTGCAAAACCAAACATCTGTCATGGTATGGGGATGCATCCATGTAAATGGCATGGGTGACTTGCATATGTGTGAAGGTACCATTGATGTGGAGGCGTATATTATATATACAGTATATGACAACTCTCCTGTCCCATGTTGAGAGAAATCGGGAGTGAGGTGCAGAGGTGTTGTGTGCGCTGTGTAAACATGATGTTGTACTTTAAGACTAAATGTGAGCATGCATTTACTCATCTCACTTGCACAGAAACAGATTCACTATTCCTCAAAATGCTTAAAAACAGTGAAATGCAAACTCAAAATATTACGAAAACCTGCAATAATTAAATTACACAAATATACTTTATTTATTTAATCTTACTTTATTAACCAGTATCTTTGCTGCTGACCTTTAATGATCCAATTTCACCATGCCAACAGTAAGCAAAAATGACTTTAGATGCACATCACATTTGTGTTTTCTGAAGTGTTGAACCTTTTTCTTCAGCGTCCTATTCTTCTGCAGTCCAAAATGGCAGCACGGCTGAAAGATTTGTTTCAGCACTGCCCCCTTTACTGTACAGGCATGAATTTGTATTTCCTTCAGCCTGAGGCTTATTATTCATTTCACTTTTGGTGTGAAAGGGCCTTTACATTTTCCAAAAATGAAACTTTTTTAATATTATTAAAAAACAACGTTTTTTAGAGTAACGTAATGCTTTCCATAAAAAGTAACTAAGTAATGCAATTAGTTACTTGTTTAGAAAGTAACATTATATTTTAACGCATTACATTTAAAAGTAACTTTCCCCAAAACTGGTCAGACTGGTGCCAGACAGAGTTTGGCTTAAAAATCCTTACCCGGATTTGAGAGGAATGCCATACTGTCTGTGCTTTAGACCGAGAGAGCTTTCTAGATCAGACCTCTGACTGAACTGCTGGTGAGATATTGTGGGAGTACCTACAAACCATGAGAAAAGGTAAAAGATGTGTATGCGCATTTATTTTGTTAATTCACTTTTATTTAACGCAGTGCAGAGTTTGTGAGTGCCTGTGCATTTCTGTAAAAAAAAAAAAAATTGCAAAGACTGTAGATTTTATTATGAATATAAACGTATTGTGTGTCTGCTACTGAATGTAACAGTGGTGGTGCTCTTTGTATACCTTTATGAAATCATCAGTGTTTAGACACTGGCTAGAGACTAGTTGTCTCAGTGTGATTCATCAACCCAGTCTCTAGCCAGTGTCTAAACACTGATTTAAAGACAACAAAAGAGTCACACAGTTTATCTCACATATTTCAGACTGACTGCAAACTCAATGAACGCTTCTGAATTCTGCCAGCAACTGCAGGTCCACCTATCACGATCTCAATGTTGTAGTGGTGGGTCGTTCGAGCTCTTGTAGGTGAACGACGGGAGCTGGCTCGCATATCTGAAGAGCGACTCTATTTTTAAAAATATAGCCTATAGAAATTAAATCATTATGTAACAATGAAATAATGAATTTTATTTTATTTAAAATAATTGAATAATTCAAAGAACAAAAAAAATATGATATAGGCCTAAAGGCGCACACATTCGTTTCGACTGTCTGATCAGCCTCACATTCTGTTCCTGTCAATCATACACGAGGTGTTAAACAATTATACGGCATGAGGGAGGGGCCGAAATTCTCGAAAACAGGACACATTATTACTGAGAGAAGAAACCACATCAGCCCCTCGAAAGTAAGGCAGCTTGCATTTCTGAATGCAAATCTCTCATAAAATAAAAATATGATCAGCATTGTGTGTGTGTGTGTGTGTGTGTGTGTGCTAGTTGTATACAAAACATAACTAGTGAGATAGTTCATGTTGGTTATAACATGCCAATAAAGAAGAGAGAAAAAGAGGGACGAGTTTAATCCTTTCAGTTATTTATTTTCCTTTAATATGGGTTCTATTATGTTGTTCAGATTCAGATTGTATTTGTTTTGAGTGTTGTTTCTACACATTAAAAATTTGTAATTTAAATGCAAATGTTTAATAGTATTCTTTTTTCATAACAAATCAATGCATTTTTAAAGAAATTGCGACTTTTATTTCATTTCATAATTTAATTAGAATTTTTTTCACATAGTCAAAACATTATTTTTTTTAAAGAGCCGTTTGTGAGCCAAAAGAGCCGGCTCTTTTCAGTGAGCTGAGTCAAACGAGCCGGCTCACGAAAAAGAGCCGGAATGCCCATCACTACAATGTTGGTCTTTCATAACCAATTTCAGTTTTCCAATTTTTCTTCCAATAGCATGCACCTTACAAAATACATTTCCAGTATCCTATGTTAGTACATAGACAGAAAAACAATGGTAGAAAAGCTGGCATCTGGACCACACCCTTCAAAAGGTACACTTTTGTTCCATATTTACCCTTAGAGGATGCATACTGGTATCTTAAAGGTACATATTATTACCTCAAATGTAGAGTACCGAAATAGTATGTACCCATTAAAAGGGAGTCACCATAGTGACAACTTTTATACAATTTCGTGTGTGTGAAAAGTGCTGATATTTTGAGATATTTTGATTGAAAGAAATGGCTCTTTCATTGCAGTGACAAAGTTACTTTGAGTGAAATTTTGCATGTAAAATAAGTTTTCAACGACAAACTTGCACATGCTAATGGACATTGCAGTCAGATTTGTTTTACTTTTATTGTCATGCCACGAGATTTCTTTTCTGTGCACGTAGGCCTATAGTGACAACAGAATGTTAAATACTGATTTCACAGTAACATTACTGTCAATGTAAGTGCGAGCAGACTGTGCGAGAAAGAGCACTGAACGCCTGCTGTAGTCTGTTGTCTTTATATCAGACAGCAGGAGGACCGTCTGCCCTTCAGCTTCAGCACAAATCGTACATGCTTTTAGCTTCATGAATAAAACATTTGCTCTTGCAATGCTGTCATTAATCACACGTTAAGAGGTTATGTCTATTCCTGAATCAATGACAGGTTTCCATATTAACCAAAGCATATTTTTATGTTTGGAAAGCACTTAAAGTGTGCATTAACTACCTTGGTATTGTAAGACTTTGTTACCATGAGCTTCAAAGGTTATTCGTTGCAATAATCATAATTTGTACTTGGTTCTCAATGGTATTTGTCCAACTTATGGAGAACAGGGAGCCGCGGGATAGTTCAACAAAAAGTTGTCATAAATTCCTCATCCTCGCGTTATTTTACACTCAAATTATTTACTTTGCTCTGTGGGACAAAAAGGAGAAGTTTTGAAAAATGTTCGTGCTGTAATTTTTGATACAGTGAAAGATGATGGGGACATGCGTATGTGTCTTTGTGTCAGGAACATACTGAAATATCAGTTGTAATTTGAACATATTGTTTGCCAGGTGTGGTCAGCATTCATTTATGTTTTTACAGTATAAACGTGTTACTTTGGTAAATTCCAGCTGAACTGAGGTAAAGAATCAAAACAGACTAATATAGTTTTAGATTTCAGAGCTTTCGAAGGGAACTTTTATTACATATATAATATATTATGGGTTTCTGAACAAAGTTAAATTGGTGGCCATATTTTCTGTATCGAAACATTCTGTCTGAGCAATCCTTTAAAGTTTAAACCTTTGGCAATTTCACTCCAAAAAGACAGAAATGATAGAAATGTGACTAATGTAACTTTCAATTAAATCGAACAAAAAATACAGTATGACAAAATGAATAAGAAATAAGATTCTATCTCAGTTACTAATATATGTACATTGATCATTTGACTCCTTTGTACAAACAGGCAGATGTTCCTCCACTGAAGCACAATATGCTCTTTGGATCATTGTCAAATCATGATCAAGTTATAGACTACACAAAATTGTGGAGTTCATGCAGCTGGAGTTCTGCTATCATTAAACCTAATGGGGAAAAATTAACAGTATTGTATGTTTTGTTGTTGGCCATATTTTCTAAATCGAAACATTCTGTATGAGCCATCCTTAAAAGTCTAAACCATTAGCAGCTTTCACTCTAAGATAGAAAGAAAATATGTTATCACACATTAAACTGACAACAACCAATAAATTCTGTTCAGAAATGTTATTTATTGTCAGCAAACTACATTTCAAAGATCCCTTGTATAGCACATAATGCATTTCATTCATTTGCGAGGCGTTTTGCATAAGTGACAAAAATTTGAAGCATAATCAGTTTATAAATACAAATCAACTAATTTCCATTACATTGGTATTATTTTACTTTGAGGGGAATAATGGAAGCATCAACAAATAAAAAAGTCCCTGCTGTTTTATTTGATGGCTGCGTGAATGAGTTTTTGAGCGTGTCTGTACGCGTCATTGTGCTTTCTGTTTCTCCCACTGCTCTGGTGTCAACGTTTTCTGCTCGAATGCATGGATCTCTTTCAGCTCCTCGGCAAGGCAATTATTCACCAGCCTAACAACAAACATAAACACAGACATTTATAAAAACATCACATGAGGTCAGTAAGTCTATTGATCCCAGCATGCCTGTTCCTCACAGCTTGCCCCCTACAGATCCATCCTCTCTAAAGACAATACTCTTCCACATGACTTGGTCCTGTAAAAAAAACCAGATCATTCTGCTAAGCCTGCACATCTGCGTTCGTGTCTGAGGCACTCTCAGACAGCTGGGACACATGACCTTTGCACAACACTCTCCACTGACTGCATCATTGATTCCATCAAACCATTTTTAGTTACATTTTCAGGTGTTCTGTATTTGGCTGAAACAGCATGCCAATTGTTTTATTAAATGGCAATATCGACTACTGATTTGAAATGCAACCTGCTTGCCGCATATCAATAATATGCAATAAAATGAGTGATTAACCCTCTGGGGTCCTTCGGCCCAAATGGACCCGAAACATTTAAATATTTATTTTTTAAAAATCATAGCTTCATCGGAATGGTCTGAAATTTGGTGAGGGTTTTGGTACTTGGTATATAAACACCCAAAAAAATTGGGGACAGGTATTGAATAATCAAAGTGGTTGTAAAAAAATTTGTCACACTCAGGACCTTCGGGTCCAAATGGACCCAGCATAGGAAATGAATGGGAAATTGGCAAAAATGTGAAAATACCGAGTTTTTTCATGCGTACAATCTACAAATCAGCCACGATCCAGAAAAAAAGCACACAACAGTGAAGGGGTGAATCTATAAAACATCAAGAGTGCAAAACAGACACATCCACACACACACACAAACACACTTTTATACATAAAGAAACTAAAAAATTCAGATTTCATATGTGTTTTGCATTTTTAAAATGCTCAGTTTGTCCACCAGATGGCATCCATCTCATTTCAAAAATTGCTTTCATGAGGTCTAGGCTTGACTCTAAAATGAAATACAGCTTTAAAAAGCTTTATTTTTATTTTTATAATTTTCTATTATATTCAATGGGGGGGGGGGGGAGGGGGGGAATTGGGGGAAAATGGGTCATATTTATTGCATAAATATTAATTATAAATCATAAAATTATCTCAAAACACCAAAGTAGAAAAGAAAAAATATTATAAAAAACAAACAAAAAAAAATGATGATTTTCTTTTAATAAATATGAATCCCACCCCTCCGGCCCATTTGGACCCGAAGGTCCTGAGTGTGACTCTGAAATGAAGGACCCCAGAGATAACAAGGGGCACATTTATTTATGTTAATATTAATCAAGAAATTCTGATCAACATTAACTGATCTTTCTTATACAACTGCCCTTCTATATTGTGTTAAATTGACTGCACTGCAAATAACTTACTGTTAAAGGTGCAGTAAGTGATTTCTGGATTGGTTTTGCTATGTTTCACAGAACTAAGATATGCTGTTGTTGTAATGTTAGCTATAATAACAGGTAGGGGTGACCCCGCATAGTCGAAGATTTGATGCTTCAATAGGAAGAGCCTGATTCGACTACCAATCTCACAATCGAATCTTCGCAGAGGTGTTATGAAACGAGGATTATGTAATTTTGGCTATATGGGGGTGCTCAATGTCTGACTTGTGATTTCACATAGAACTACTGGTTTTCTGTCGATACGTTAATATACAGCCTATTATGATAATGCTGTAAATAAAAATGTGCAAAGAAAGAAGCTTTTAATAAAGATTTTTAACATGCGTGAAATAAATCCAAACACCCCGTGACATATTTAAGTTTTACTTTCGATCCGTGACCGACAGAGGAGCATCTTGGCGGTAGGGATTTAAATCTTTAACAATGTCTGGGATAAGAAAATCTAAAGTGTGGATGCACACCATCAAATAAGCAGATGAACCCAGAATATGCATGCAACGCGTTCCTCTTATAGAAAGTCACGTTAAGCGTTTCTTTATAATATGGTTTTCTATGGGAGGAAAATGCTTAACGTGCAATTAAACGCATTGCGTTCATATTCTGGACTCATCTGCTTTTCTGTAGGCTATATAGTATGCTTTATTAATGAGGTGTGTCTTAGGACATTAAGCAGTTGAACGTTTTTCACGTTAAGCGTTTTAGAATGTACTTTATCCAGACACATAATTTGAAAAGACGCAAACAGACACAGGCAGAGTGAAAGACTGGACTTTTTTTCTCTCGATCAGGTAGAGTACAAGTGATTTCAAAACATTTCAGCCAATTCTACTTTGATTTGTGGATGCGATGAACATTTTTAGCTAAAAAGACTGCCACTCTAGTTTATTGTTGTTTCTGCTGTTAAAAAAACAAATGTGACAATTCTGGCTATACTTTCAGAATTTAAATAATTTCTTTATTTTAATTTTATTTATTGATTACTCAGGGTTATCTAATTTAACTATTTGTGGCTTGTGTTTTGAATATATGTTCCCCTGCACTGTAGGCATTTTGCACACATTTGTTCTGCGTCTTGTGACTTCATTCTGACTTATTTTTTTATTAGAAGGTGTATTCTGTTCTAATTTATTCCTGTAAATTAATTGTTGATTATTTTTCGGTGCATATCGATGTTGCGCTGTAGGCTACTAAGAGCCTGCTCACACAGGCAATTTAGCCGATTTAATTTGATTTGCATGTGAAATGCAAGTCCTGTCTGGAGTGTGGCCTTCCTGCAGTTATTTGTTAGTTGTATTAAACCAAAATGTTTTTATACACTTTCGTCTATATCATTGTGTGATGTTCTGTACATTGCAGTTTTAAAATGTTAAAGCCCCGCCCCCTCACCAACCCCACACACATGATTCGACTATTAGGCGACGATAGGCAAGACTTGACGATTCTGATTCGACTATGAAAATCCTTAGTCTAGGACAGTTTTGAGTGTCATTATTTGTGTAGAGCTGGTGTGCTGCTGGCGACTAACAGCAAACTCTTGGTTGTACTGTTTGTTTTTTGTCCTTCATTGTCGTTACTTATCTTCGCTTTATTTTTCGTTATTATTTACTTCAGTTACTATAAAGAGACATCCACTCTTGTGTTGCATGTTTGTGCATTTTGGGGATGGAGCAATGAAATGTGCTTGTTTGGGTTGATTTGTTTGGGTCGTGTTCAACAATGTTTCTCAGAAATCACTTACTGCACCTTTAACTTGAGAGATGAAATTCACATAGTGATTAGAAAGTTTTGTTAATTAATAAATGAAACAACAGGCATTAATCATGTGTACACATTTAACTTTTTATATTAGTTCGTATAGAGAGGTCCAAAACCACACTGAAAATCTGGGATCAAAATTGTAACTAAAAATGTAAAGACTCCCTGTGGTAAAAATCAAGTTTTAAATGTTTTATATGTCTATGTGGTGTGTTTAATATGCTTTAAAGAAATCATGTGCACATTCATAAGTCAACAACATTTCTGAGTATTTTCTCCTTAAAACTGCAGTAAAAAAAAAAATATTGTATTAATTACAGTTGTGTCCGACGTTGTAGAGAGCGATACATAAAATGCATTACCATTCTGATACATCAACTGGTATTCGAGCCTGTATAATTAACTCTTCCACTTCTTCTGAATCAGTTTCTGGTTAAAACATTTATGGCTAAATTAAAGCAGTATTTCCACTTGCCACATTGTGCAGCGTTTACTATGATAATGTTGACCAGGAATTCTGAGCTGGTGTGACTGAGTAGAGGCGGGGACTAATATGCATATTCATGGATTCTTGTTTCCTAAATGAAGCAAGCCTTCTATGGAGCTAGAATTGTGTCTTTATTACATGCAAGAAAATAAATGATCTGAGAGAAAAAAAAAAGTTTGAGAGAAAAAGTTATAACACTGATAGCAAAAAAGCATTTTATGAGAGAAAAAAGAATATTTGAGAGATAAAGTTCATACCAATAGCAAAAAAGTATTTTCTCATAGAACATAAAAAAATATAAATTTGGAATTTTTTTAATTATTTCGGAGAAAAAAAATCTCTCTCAAAATACTTTGAAAAAAAATCTCAAATATATATTTTTTTGCTATCAGTGTGAAAACATTTTCCCTAAAAAAAAAAAAAGTGTTCTCTCAAAACGCTTTTCTTTGCTCTCGATGCAATTTTTTGCTCTCGTGTCAGGATTTGAGATGGTTCTCACTGCAGAACATGAAATCCACGGGGAGGAGTCGGATCCAGATCCAACTCCTCCCACCTTACATATACCTAAACCTACCCATCTCCGCCCCCTGATCCCTAAAACCCACCCCTAATCCCTAAGCCCACCCCTAATCCTACCCATCTCCACCCCTTGGATCTTGATCCGACTCCTCCCCGTGGATCTCATGTACTGCATTGAGGTGCTACTGCAGGATTTTGCTTTTGTTGTGAAAATTGTGTCATGGGCGGGGCCACATTCTTTTTTTCCTATTGGAACGTTCCTATTGGCCAGTCAGGTGAGCATCGTCTTGTTTTAGGAGTCAAACTGAATCATTACACCATTGTTTGCGTTCGGTTCACCTAGATAGATGCCTCCTCTGCCTTAGAGCTTAGATTCTCTGCCCGAGCCCAGGCCGATATTTCCCGTCACTATCCTCGGGCCGGGTCTTTGATCTAGAGAAGTGCACTCCCAACGCAAAAGATTGCGGTGCGGGACTAGATTTGATGGCCGAGTGCGAGCGCGGGCGGTAATGCATTCACTCTGTGGGTGCTTCTCAATATCCCTCCTCGTCTCCTCGCTCCTCTGTCCTCCATCCTATGACCCGTAAACCGATCGAGCGCAGCCATCTTGAAGGACATCTCAATTCTCTAATTGCACCGCGAGGAGTCTAGGATCGAGGAGTGAGGAGGCTTCCAGAGGAGTCATGAGCGAGGATACACAGGTGTATCCTATGCGGAAGTGTTTTATTGACTAAACGTGACGCATGTATCAATTCTCCTCCCACTTCACATCGGTCACAATCTTTTTAATTTATAGTTTACCTTTGCAGTTTATATAAACCACACATCTCACATATTTCAACAGGGTATCTTGCTTTATTGTTATTCATTATGAATTTCTTAAACAAACTTCAACAACACAAAGGCAGATCCTTTGAGCGCTGGTGATGACACTGTGAAGTGACGCTCGAGTGATCAAGTATTCCAATGTATAAAAAAAGCTTTCATTCGATTCCTCTGTCCTCACTTTCTTTCCTTGCGTCCTTCCCTCACAACCTACAGGGGGAGGAGCTGAGGCGCTAGGAAAGGAGGAGAGGAAAGGAAACGAGATTTTTTTTTCTCAGAAATAATTTTAAAAATGTCAAATTTATATTTTTTTATGTTCTATGAGAAAATACTTTCTCTCAAAACTTTTTTTTTAGTCTCAAATATTATTTTTTGCTATTGGTATGCAAACTTTTTCTCTCAAATATTCTTTTTTCTCTCATGAAATGCTTTTTTGCTATCAGTGTGATAACTTTTCTCTCAAACTTTTTTTCTTTTCTCTCAGATCATTTATTTTCTCGCATGTAATAAAGACACAATTCTAGCTCTATAGCCTTCAAGCTATTTTAAGGCATGAAGAATTATTTTTTTTCCACAGGTATATATCAGTATATATATCATTTTGGTGAAAAAACATGTGCTTTAATGAATAAATTTGACTACAGAGCAGGGGGACTTTTTAAAAAAAAAGATTGATTAAAACAAACGTAAGTTACAGTATTATAAAATGAATTTAAAAAAAAGATTCTGTACCTCTGACTTACTAATATCATGCATGTACACATTTGTGACATGTGAAAAAAACCAGTCACTGAAGCACAAGATGCTCTTTGGATCATTCTCAAATCATGATCATCAGGTTATAGACAGGCTACACAAACATGCGGAGTTCATGCAGCTGGAGTTCCCATTTAGTCGGTCAACTCGGTATAACACATTAGTATGGGATATCGCGCTCTAGCGCCCTCTGCTGAAGACACCTTTATTCAGCGCCATGACGCATGACGACCCAGGCGGGGCTTCCTGCCCACAGCATATAAATGCAGTCATATGCGTCATTCCCTTTGTTCTTCAGCTCTTCACCGTGCTGTTGGAATGCCAACACGCCACATTTTCGCAGGAATAAAAGCCCACGGTGGTGATTCTTGTCGAAACTAAGGCAGAAAGAGAAAACTTTTAGCACAAGATAAACTAGCACAAACCCTCGGTAGTTTGCTGTAGGCCATGCGACATTTAAGCATATGTCGGTGGCGCCTTTGTGCGTTCAGGCTCCAATACCTACCACCCTGGGAAACCTGAATTTGTTGACAGAAGGAATTTCCCTGGGCAGAGTTACGTCATGTGTAGTAGTGATGACAAATGCGTCACGACACAAACAAGGAACTCTGTACGAGAGTGGTGAGACCAGTGCTGTAAGAGCTTCACATAAACTTTTTGGAGTAGTTCCCCTGATAATGAAACACTTGGCCCAACAGGGCAAGCTTATTATTCGGAATGAAAAATACGACTGTGGTCGTATATAAGCAGGCAAGGGGGTACTCCCTCACTGTCCCTGCTGCAAGTGGCACGGATGCTCTTGATACGGGGCAGACCGGAGTCTCCCCTGGAGTGGCGTGTGCATGCACACTTGAATTGTGGCCCAGATCTGGGATTGGTTTTGGCAAGGCCGATGTGGATATTTTTACATTTGCAGAAAACACGGGCCACCCGCTGTTCTCTTGATTATTGACAGAAGTGCCCCGCTGGGGGTGAATGCCCTGTCACAGCATTGCCCAACACTCTAGTGTACGCAGAAGGGTTTGTCATTGATTTTGGTGATTTCTTGCTGGCCAGCAAAGACATGGTACACAAGCATCAATGACACTGCTGTTTAGGGATGGGAATCGAAAACCGGTTCCACTCGAGAACCGGTTCTAAATTTTACGATCCATCGATATTGTATGCCCTCGACGTTAACGAGTCCTCTTATCGATGCTCCTGCTCTGAGTCAGCCATAGTATGTACAGACCGTGAACTCACAACTGTCCCTTTTGTCCTTTATCAAGCACCATAGCACCGCGTCCAAAGATAATCTTTGTCCTGCAAAGTCTTATTTGATCAGTGAGTAAAATTGTCTCTCTCTGGTAATGTAGATGAACCGCTGCGCTTGTGACAGGGCGCATGTTAAACTGATCGAGCAGAGAGAGAGAGAGAGAGAGAGAGAGCCCCGGTCGCGCGCACGCACTCTCTCTCTTCGGAGCAAGGCGAAAGTAGGCTTCACCGTCTCAAAACTAAGCGCTGTCTTCCTCTCTCCCTCGCACATATTAATCAAAATAAACGACACGATGGTAAGGTAGGGAGACTAAAGTTTTATGTGGAGCATTCGGAGATTTGTTTTTCCTGAATTGCCGCTGGGTGTGAATTGTGCTAAAATACGTTGCCTTATCTTCTCTGAAAAGTCTTCCGCACATTCAGCTGACATAATCACACTTCAAATAAACGAAAAAAAACGATCCAGTGATGAAATGTTTTCTGTGATGACACACATCTTGTGGGATGTCCCAACTGGCGGGATAATCACACAACGCGCACACGTCCGATAATGACACGTCCAATTCGCGAACTAATGACTCATTTGAACCGATTCGTTTTAATGAATGGTTAAAACAACTGATCTTTCCAACACTGAACTCACGGGACGTTTAATCGGTGTATAACTAATCGGTAACACTTTACAATAAGGTTCCATTTATTACAGAAATTACATAAAAAGTACAGTTTGCTTAGTCAAGTGTAAGCATTAAAACGACTTGTTTTCCCCCCCGAAAAAGACTACTTTTTCCCACACAGTGCTATCAGGAATCGATAAGAGAATCGTTAAAGAATCGGATCGATAAGCAGAATCGTTAGTGGCATTGATATTGATAAAATCTTATCAATTCCCATCCCTACTGCTGTTAAGGACACTGTGGTGTCTTTCCCTATGCAAGGACCTGCCGTCCCAGGCAGGAGGCAGATTCTGCAGCCTCGGCCAGCACTGTGGTCTCTAGGGCCCAACCAGTTGAGGGAGGGAGAATCTGATTGAAGCTACAAAACAGAGTGCTTGCATTTTGAAGTGCATTACGTTGAAGTAGCGCGCATTTTAAGCTTGGTGCAGGCGAAGACCTGTATCGCCATAACAGTGCCCCATTGAGGGGATACTGATTTCTTCTCCAGAAAACAAAACAAAAAAAACAAAACATTCCACGCTGGAACTTTATTGGACGGCCGTTGCGGCTTGTCATGAGCACATTAATGTCATAAGCACATTAAGGACCCGGGTATATTACATTTTGAGAGCGTGAGCTTTTCAAAGAATACTCCTTTGGCCGCGTGGGTAGAAGAACATTCTCTGCGGATGTGCACTATCTAGTGTATTTGGTTTCAAGTATTTTGGTTTTCAAGTACTCTCTCTCCCACCTATAGCTGGTGTGTGGTAAGCACAATGGCACTGTTTTACTGGGGCTCCCGCCGCATCATCTAAGTGGATGCTGCATACTGGCGTTGGTTGAGGAGAGACCTTTGACATGATTGTGAAGTGCTTTGGTTGTACGGCAGTAGCCTACATAAGAAACACGCTATATAAATTCTTCATTCGTGTCACTCACGCATGCGCTGTTGTGCGTACACCCTCCTCGGTCACAAAAATTGGGCTGCACATGGACGGAGTGCGCGGACATCCGCAGACTCTCCTGATGGTGATAACGACATCACATGGACAGTGCGCGGTCGGTCATGGAACTCAAGAGTTCCGTTCCGTCTCACGCACAGTTTGGAGCGCAAGCTTTTCAGGGTATACTGTACTCTTTTGGCCATAAGGACAGAAATACATGTTTTGCGCATGTGAAACATGCTAGGGAACTTTGTTTCCATTTTCCATATTCACTACATCTTGTGCACAGTTGAGTGTGCAAGCCTTTCAAAGTATACTACTTTGGCTGCCGTGAGCATAGAAAAACACATCCAGCCGGCACACTTGCTGGTGAACTTTGTTCCCAAGCGAGCAAGTCACGTGCGCAGTGTTGTACACGCACAGTAGACCCTCCTGACGTAAATTACGTCATGCAGATGGTGTGCATAACGCGGATAGCCAAAGTATACTTTGGGCTTTAAGGTCTGCGTTTTAGGCTTGTACATTATGTCCTAATGGTAGATCTGGAGGCTATGTGTTAACCTCCGTTTGAGCCTTTAGAATACTTGAATATAAGGATGCTGCCCTGTCATTGGTAATCTCCATGCGCTATTGGTGCATACCTTTTGCACCTGATTTGCGCTTAGTGAGGTTGTGTCCGAACTCGACGTCTATGCCTAAAGTCATGTCGGGAGTGCGCCCTCGTTCGAGCTGCCTGCCCTGTAAAATCTCTGACTCAGAAGAAGACAGGAGACTTGCTTTGTGCCCTGTGTGAGTTATACGCATGTACATTGAGCAGATACAGGCTAAACGCTTGTCTGACCAGCCTTTTGTCATGTTTCCAACTCGGCTAGTGAGAAGCCGCTATCTAAGCAATGTCTTTCACATGGAATTGTAGAAAGCTGTCTATAGCAGGTAAAGAGTTGGTTCTGCCTGGAGGGGTGTGTGAGAGCTCTAGGGCATGGAAATGTCATGGGATTGGTTTAAGATTTTCGTGCGGATGCCAGTTATAGGCATCACTGCGCTCGTTTGTCGGGTGTACCGGCAAGATCTCAGTGCGGCGATGGTAACTCAGGCCATGCTCACCGCAGGGATCCTTTAACCAGGGTCCAACGCTCTTTTGAAAAAGGGTCATGTGGCGGTGCTGGTCCCTTACGTTTAGTTCAGCGATTTGGCGGGCGTGAATATAGGTCCCATAGTAATGTGTTGTACCGAGTTGACCGACTGAATGGGAACGTTGAGTTATGCATATAACTACTGTTCCCAGAGGGAGGGAAACGAGGTACAACACCTCAGGGCCCCGAGCAGTCGGGATCCCGGTGAAGAGCTGGACTGAACAAAGGGAATGACGCATACGACTGCATTTATATGCTGTGGGCAGGTAGCCCCGCCCACGTCGTCATGCGTCATTGACCTTTCAGGCGTGAATAAAGGTGTCTTCAGCAGAGGGCGCTAGAGCGCGGATATCCCATAGTAATGTGTTGTACCTCGTTTCCCTCCCTCTGGGAACAGTAGTTATATGCATAACTCAACGTCCTGCTGTCATCATAAGCGAATGGGGGGACATTTTATATTCAGATTTCAAACTGAAAATAATATTATAACGCGAACATTAAAAATTAATACTACTAAGAAAGGAGAAAAATAGAAGCATTTTTTACTAGTGGTTCCAGTGTTTTGTATTTTCCAAAGGAATCGTGAGGAGAAGTAGTAACTCACCTGTGTCTCTGCAACAATGCTTTCCCTTCAAACTGAGGGGATACAACAAGAACTTTAAAACTGGCAGCACATCTATTGGGGGACGTGTCTTCTACATCCTGAAAGAAAAACGGATTCTGGCTAAATGCACAGAGTTTACTTATTTTCGCTAATTAACGTTAACTGTTGAAATGTGAAAAAGCAAAACTGCCTGTTTTACATCGCATAATGTATATTGCATGATCTGTAATTCATTCATATTCCACCTTCATCTGGCTGTGCAGTTGTTACATACCACGTGTATCGCACCAATCTCCGCGATCAGTTTTTCACGAATCAGATCTGGGGTGACTGGCATATTTCCTGGGATAAAGTATAAGCGTTGGTGACGACGACGTTTTTATAAACGCTGAGGTAAATGATGTCAACGTAAAGTAGACAGCAGCGTCGATCTCTTATAATTATGCAGTAACTACCGGTATATGCCTTAGAAAGGAGGAGCTTAGTAATAAAAACACCCATTTGGGCTGGGAATGTTACAGAGGCCACGCCTCTTAAAAAGAAATGGCCAATCCCTTTATCGAAGTGTTTACCAGAGGCATGCAAACTGGCCAATCAAAGCCGAGAATTTGGGGTCCTTGTTGTTATCGGTGTCCTCTTCGTTTGCTTTATTGGAAAAGCCAAATCATTTAATCAGGACGATGATAAAACCAAATTAAATCAATACAGAAGGTCAAATCTCCTTTTTAATAAGGTGAAATATATACTGACATTCACATTAATATTTTATTCGTTTAACAAGTGACTCCTGAATTGTATATTTGGTCAGGCCATACCCGGAAATCTTTAACGGGCTAGTTTGAAACGAAAGAGCCACTAAACCAAAACATATGAATGTTTTGATGATTCAAGTGGAGAAGAAAAAAAGTGTTTAATATGATGCCATATTTATTGATTTTAAATAAGAACGTTATATTATAGGATATAGTTATATCGCTTGAGATAAGGAACTCTTGAAAGGTGCTGTATAAATGGTGAAATTGTTAAATATTGCCAAGTGATTTGAAAAGATGACATGTAAGTTATGCGCTTCAAAGAAAAATCTCTACGTTATTAGCCCTCCCTCTGCAAAGGTGTTTGAGCTACTGTAGAAAACAGGATGGTGGTAGAGGTGGAGAGTTTCTATGGCGTGTATATGCTGTACTGTACTAACCCGAAATTCAAGGGTAGAATATATATTGGCTTCACTGTGGACCCAGAGCGGCGTATCGGTCAACACAACGCAGGACGACACCGCGGAGGAGCCAAGAGAACCAGTGGCCGAGGACCGTGGTAAGATTTCACATGGCAAACATATTATGACCAGATCTGTAGATCAGAGATATGTAGATCTGGTTCTGTAGTAAATGTAACTTACGTTGTTTTTTTTAATTCATTTTAAGGGAGATGGTTCTTATCATCCATGGCTTTCCATCTGATATTGCAGCTCTTCGGGTAAATATACTATTCTGTTTATGTATATTAGATCTTGTCATTCATTTGCCCTTTGTACAAAATTATCTTCTTTATGCTTACTTTAAAGCTACAATATGTACCTTTTTGATAAAAGCAATGTTATTAACAAGCCCTTACTTTACCCAAATACTCTATAATACTGATTTATATTTTTAGAGTTCGTCGGACTGATGTTGTGGGAAATTGCATGCATGCTAGGATGTGTCTGCAATCACATACTTCCCTACTATGTAGTGGGTGAAAAACAGTATGTGACAAAGAAGTATGAAGTATAGCTTCAAGAAGTATAGCTTTCCTGTAGCTCAAACAAGCTTGCAATGCCAAGGCCATGAGTTCGATTCCCAGGGAAAGATAGAACTGATAAGAATGTAAAATGTGTACATTGAAATGCAATGCAAGTCGCTTTGGATAAAAGTGTCTGTCAAATGCATAAATGTAAATGTAAGTATGTCCGAATTCACAGTACTCATAAAAGAGTAGGCAAAAAGTACCCGACCGGATGTCCTACTACTACCAGCGAGATTCTGAAGTGTGCATATGATGGACACTTTACTATCCCATGAGGCCATGGGAGAGGATTTGTGAAGGGTAGTGAAGTGACGTTGACACCAATAGGTCACATGTCAGTGACAACATGGCGAATGTAGTACGTCCGGATTGCATTCACAAAATACAAATTCATATAGAGAACATACTTTTTTACCACTGGAAATGTAAGTACTTTTTTAAAATAAGTACCTACTTGATTACAAATGCAGCCAGAGTAATATCCGTAGGCAGAGAGGCCCTGTCCCAAATTAAAGACTAAGCCTTCGCATTCTTGTTCCGAGTCCACACTCCTTTTGTTCTTGTTTTACGGTGGTTTACATCCAGCTTATTGGTGCGTTACCGTCAACTCTGCTCCGTAGTGTGGATCTTTCCCACCAACACACAAGCACAAGCTTAAACAGTTAAAGAAAGAATAAAAAAATGACTAGATAAAACATAAAGTGTGCCATTTCGGACAGGGCCAGAAAAGTAGCTGTGGCTGTGGCTTGCGTGAAGTTAAAAGTTGGTTGTCACAACGAACCAGAAAAATTGATAATGATTAATTTAAAACCCGCTCTGATAAGATGATTTGTATCCATGTGTGTACACTGGTGCCTCGAACCACATTCATTTGAGGAGCACAGTTGAAGACCAACCAAAATAATGTTTATAATTCTGCAAGACACATTCAGTTTTATTGATTTGTAACCGCTAGAGGGCCGAAAGTTAGGTAGTGTGGCATTAAAAATAATGGTAACACTTTACAATAAGGTTCATTAGTTAACATTAGTTTATTTAGTAACTAACAATGAGCTATACATTTGTTACGGTATTTGTTCATCTTTGTTAATGTTAGTTAATAAAAAAATCCAGCTGTTCATTATTTGTTCATGTTAGTTCTCAGTGCATTAACTAATGTTAAGAAGAATTCAATAAAGTATTAGTAAATGTTGAAATTAACATTAACAAAGATTAATAAATACTGTATAAGTGCAGTTCATTATTAGTTAAAATAATGAACCTTATTGTGGTGTTACCATAATAATAATAATACAAAAATTGTCCAAACAGATTGATTCATATAATTGTATAAGAGTAATGAAAATAATTGAGTGAAAACAACAAATTGAACAGTAAAACATCCAGACACATTACAGTAATAACCATCATCTTTCCTCTGCTAGTTTGAGTGGGCTTGGCAGCATCCGCACACCTCTCGTCGTCTGTCCCATGTTGCCCGGCGCAGCCGTAAAGAGTCCAGTTTGCAGTTCCACTGGCGTGTGGTGTCAAACATGCTTCGGGTGGCGCCGTGGAATCGACTCCCCCTCACTGTGCGCTGGCTAAAGCAGGAGTACCGGATGGATTTTGCCCCTGTGCTGCAGCCTCCTCTGCACATTCCTCTAGCGTTTGGCTCTGTTCATGCTAAGAGGAAACCGCAGCACAAGTGTGAGGAGCAAGAGGAGAGGCAGGTGGAGCGGTGTGTGTTGTGTGGGGTATTTGTTAAGGTTAGTTTCACTCTGCTTTCAAATTGGTTTTAACCCTTGTGCATCAATTAAAAAAAGTTACTCATAGGTACATAGAGGACAAAAATGTCCGTATCCAAAAACTGTCATAAAAATATTATAGATTTATATTTTTTTCCACTTTCACTGACATCAATTTTTTAACCAGCATCAGCTCTAATCATAATGACCAAACATTCATTAATTTTCAGAATTTTAACCCTTAAAATGTGGGTTTGTTTACATAATGCCACTGTTGTTTTTTTATGAAAAAAAGAAAAATAGTAATTATTTTCAATTTACTAAATGCTAAGCAGAATTTTTTTTCTTTGATTATTACAGCCTTGGATATGTCAATCATTAAAAACAACATTAATTTTGATGCATTAATATTTTTTATGCAGTATCAGATTTAAAAAAAAGCTACCACTCAGGCCCATAAAGGACAAAAATGTCCATGTCAAAAAAGTGTCATAAAAATATTATAGATTAATATTTTTTTACACTTTCACTGGCTTAGATTTTTTACTAGCATCAGTTCTAATCATAATTACCAAACAGTCATTAATTTTCAGAATTTTAACCCTTTTAACGTCGGTTTCTTTACATAATGCCACTGTTGATGTTTATAAAAATTAGAATAATAATAATAATTTTCTATATACTAAATTCTAAGCAGGATTTTTTTTCTTTAAATATTACAGCCTTGGATATGTCAATAATTAACAACAATATTAATTTTGATGCAATCATATTTTTTATGCAGTATCAGATAAAAAACAAAACTACCACTCAGGCCCATAAAGGACAAAAATGTCCATGTCAAAAAAGTGTCATAAAAATATTATAGATTAATATTTTTTTACACTTTCACTGGCTTAGATTTTTTACTAGCATCAGTTCTAATCATAATTACCAAACAGTCATTAATTTTCAGAATTTTAACCCTTTAAACGTCGGTTTCTTTACATAATGCCACTGTTGAAGTTTATAAAAATTAGAATAATAATAATAATTTTCTATATACTAAATTCTAAGCAGGATTTTTTTTCTTTAAATATTACAGCTTTGGATATGTCAATAATTAACAACAATATTAATTTTGATGCAATCATATTTTTTATGCAGTATCAGATAAAAAACAAAACTACCACTCAGGCCCATAAAGGACAAAAATTTCCATGTCAAAAAAGTGTCATAAAAATATTATAGATAAATATTTTTTTCCACTTTCACTGACTTAGATTTTTTACTAGCATCAGTTCTAATCATAATGACCAAACAGTCATTAATTTTCAGAATTTTAACCCTTTAAACGCTGGTTTCTTTACATAATGCCACTTGTTTTTTTTATAAAAATTATAATAATAATAAAAATATTCCATATACTAAATGCTAAGCAGATTTTTTTTTCTTTAAATATTACATCCTTGGATATGTTATAGGTTTGGCTGTGAGAGCACTTATGTCAACGAAAATCTTCCAGACAAAACAATCACCATTTTCTGTGAAAACAAAAACAATGTGTTGTGGAGCTTCTAAACTTCTACATCAAAGTCAAGCTCACCTTTTATCTTTGTAAAAAAACAATAACAAATGAAAAGGTGCAAGCAAGTAATAAGAAATGTGTTTGAATGAAAAAAATCCTCAAAGCTCAGTAACTTTTTGACCTTTTCAGTTTTCACATGGCAGGATCTGTGACTCTGCCAAGGGTATGACTCATTTACATGTGGTGGGATTTGTGATTTCCAGTACAATATAATTTCTTTCTTTCAAACTGAAAGAAAGAAAACCCACACACACACCTAAAACTTTCAGTACACACATACAAACCACACTCTGACATCCATACCAACACACCCACACAATTATAGCTTCATAATTTATCTAATTGGCTCTATAATATGCATAAGCCGAAAACAGCAGAAAACAACAATAAAGTGATCATTTGCTTTATATGCCAAACCTGAAAAAATGGCACAATCTGATAAAAAATAGTAAAAATGTAAATTTTGAAGCCTTGCCAACAGAATGAAAGCCTGTTAAGAAAGATTGCATCATTTTATAGTTGAATGGCACTGGGATTAAAAATCGCAGTTTTAATGGGTTTCAATGGGGACATTTTTGTCCAAAAGGCGCTGAGTGGGAGTATTTTTTGTACCTAGTGCAAAATAGATTTTTTAAAGGAAATGAAGGTGAAATATTAAAATTCCAATAAAAATACACACCTGTAGCAAATTTCATGCAGTTAGCATTAACACAGACAAAGTTATCAAAAAAACAAAACTGAAAAGGACAAAAATGTCCATAAGGATGCACAAGGTTAAAGAAACCAGCTCAAAATGTTGCAGGAATAACTGTCTGCATCCTTTATTCTTTTTTTTGGTGATTTCAGGCTGTGGATAGACTATCTTGTTTCCACCCTTCCTGTCTTTTGGTTTGTCATCTGATTTGCCTGGCTAAACACTTTCTGAAGGCAGACCCTTCCCACTTACTTCCTGTCGAGGGAAAGTGTCCTGGCTGTCATCACTCTGTGCTGTGGGGGAGTTTAATACGCCATAAAAACGGCTGTTATGGTGATTTGGAAGAAATGACCTCATCCTCATCTCAGGTCAGCTTTAATATGGTATCAGAGTGTATTAAAGGAATAGTTGACTTAAAAATAAAAATTCTGTCATCATTTACTCACCCTCAAGTTGTTTCAAACCTGTATGAATTTCTTTTTTCTGCTGAACAAAAAGAATATATTTTGAAGAATGTCGGTAACCAAACAGTTGATGAACCCCATTGACTTCCATAGTATTTATTTTCCTACTATCAAAGTCAATGGGGTTCATCAACTGTTTGGTTACCGACATTCTTCAAAATATCTTCCTTTGTGTTCAGCAGAAAAAAGAAATTCTTACAGGTTTGAAACTACTTTAGGGTGAGTAAATTATGACAGAATTTTCATTTTTAAGTGAACTATTCCTTTAAAGGGACTATGTGTAGTTTTTTAGGTATTTTATTATCTAAAATCAAAATTGTTATTCATAAATATGTCCTCAATGGTGTACAAATACCTCTGCCAATGATCCGACTTATCCTCGTAAACGAAGAATTTATTATCTTTATATACATGTGACGGGTAGGTCCACGGAGGCTTTTGAAAAGTCGTTTCACCATTTTGAAAAACTATAATAGCAGAGAGGGTCAGAAAGTAGTAGGCCAACGCGTTTTCGTTCGTTTTGACGAAGTGCTATTAGAAGACATCCTGTCATAGCTTTTTGGTACATAACAGCTACCGTAGATGCAACACGCATTTGAAAAAGCGAGGCGCTGTGTTGTCAATAAATGTAACCATTTAATTAAAACCCCAACAAGGATTAAAGTTATTACAAGCATATTTTCAGTGTTTCAGTAATGTTACAGAGATGTCAGATATAGATAGTGATGCATGACAGCTAAATTTATTAAAAACTGTGCTTGGAGTCAAGTGAACACTGCAGCTTTTAGTGAGACAAATTAAAGAACTGATGCAACTCACTAATTGTTCTTTATTCTTTTAAACAGAATCATTGGACAGATGAACTACAGTTGTGAAGAATATGTGATACAACCGTTTGTGCATTTTCAGAAGTAATCACTGGACTGGATAATGACAGCTCATCAATGTCAAGGCATCTGTACATTCTAAGAAATGTGGAATTACCAAGGATACACAGATTGAGATGAAGCATTTAACTCAGTTGATCTTTTGAAATAAAAGGATCTTCAGACATATTTTAAAATATGAAATAAAATATTTTAATTCAGCAATAATAATTGTTACAACATTGCATGTAAGCTCAGTCATGCTGAGAGTAATGAATGAATGAATGACTGTTTTTAAAACAACTGTGAAGTTTTTAAATGTGGATTTTTTTTATCTGATATCATGTGTGGTTATATTTATTGATCAATAAATCATTGAATTTGTATGTGTGTGTGTGTAGCATTATTTTCTCCCTATTCCTTGGTTGCAATGTTAAATTATCTCTAAAACAATTTTTTTATTTGTATGGTTAAACAAGATGGAAACATAAACATTAGTAAGAATCTATAAGCTTTGAGGATGAAATATTGATGCAATGAATAAAGTCTGAAGAGTGAAATGTGTAAACTGCAGTGCAGTGGCTTTTTATTATTGCTTGTTTTGCTTGAGTTGTTTTGCTTGAGTAGTTTGACAACTAATAGCGAATTGGAAGCGGGATTACCTGTGCAGACAAGGAGGTCTGAAAGCAGTCATAACAGTTCTCACAATTATTATAATTTTTGTAATACTGATGATCAGTGCTATTGGTGGGACAGAAATACACTTAAGTCAACAATGGTTGTGCCCACAATATAGATTATAAAGGCATCACTGGAGCAACAATAATTCGATGATATCTGTCTGTACTGTCAATTGACAAGGTGATTCAATTATATATTTTAGGTATAAAATAAACATTTCCTATTGAATGTAAAAGAAAGTTAATATAAATTAAATGATAAAAAGTGATGACATTTTTAGAAACATGTTAAATATGTTTCATAAAATATTGAGTGTAATTTCACAGTAATTGTTAGTGAAGGTTTAAAAGAATAATTGTATTGCTTTCTAAAAAATAACTAATTGTACTGCTAATTTTAATGGAAAGCAATGCGTTACATTACTTTTGAGTTACTTTTTCTCATCTGTGCTGTGCTTTCTTGCTTGTTTGTTTTCTAATAAAAAAAGTTTTGGCAAATGTAAAGGCCCTTTCGCACCAAAATTGCAAATGCAAATTCACGCCTGTACAGTAGAGGGTACAGCTCAAACAACCCTTTCAGATGTGCTGCCATTATGGATTGCCATAAAGTAAGATTAAATACATAAAGTATAATTGTATTATTGAACATTTAATTACTGTCAGTTTGCATTTCACTGTTTTTATTCATGTTGAGGAATACTGAATCTGCTTTTGTGCAAGTGAGATGAGTAAATGCATGCTTACATTTAGACTACAAAAACTATCATGTTCACAAAGCGCACACAATGCCTCTGCACCTCACTCCCGATTTCTCTCAACATGCGGACATGAGAAGTGTCAGTCGATAAATGGGAAAACAAAGTAACTTGCGTAGCTTCTTTGAAAAGTAACTCAGATATTTTGTTGTAAATGTAAAAGTAATGCACTACATTACTAGTACCTTGAAAAAAGTAATCTGATTCCGTAACTCAAGTTACTTATAATGCGTTACTTATCCCCAACACTGTTCACAGATACCTGAAATGTATAAAAGTGATCATTCAATTCTGATACACATGTTGAACAAACAGTGGTTATATGTTGTCGATATATATTTCTCCAGGGTCTGAAGGTCTTATCACTGAAACTGTCCTCCCCTAGGATCTGGAGGTCTGTTAACCGTAATTACCGGCTGAAAAAAAAAGTAAAAACACAATGAGTGAGTTTTCATATCTTCTAAAACAGCATCTTACAACATGACCTACAGTTTGAGTTTCACAGGGTCTTACCACACTAGACACGGGAGAGCAGCACTGAATGACCTTGCAGCAGTACGCAGCTAATGTGGCAGAAAGGGAAATATGGACTGTCAGCACCAGCTTTTGTAATGCTAGGTAATTTTCTAATCCAATCTGTGGGTAAAAAGATCCAAAAGTCAGTTATTTATATAGGACTTTATACAATACAGTTTGTTTCAAAGCAGCTTCACAGTAAAGTTCATCAGTTAGGAAACTCAATTCATAAATCAGCATGGATTAAGATCACTAACATTTAACTGTTACTTACGTTTAAATGTTTACATATTGGGTTAGGGGAGGATCCTTTTTCAGGCCAACACGGATATAATAATGTATCGTAAACACTAAAGTTCATGAAAACGTAGATCACACAGGCCAAACAGACCACGACCTGCATTCCTAAACAGGCCTTCAGCTGGAATTTTTTTTTAAAAATACAAACACAGTGTCATTGGATGCACCAAAACAAGAGAATTTTGCATGCTTGGTGACCAAAAGTTTATTTTTCCTTATTGAATTAAATAAAATTGCTTATGACAAATACACATGTTTTTATGTGTCTGACAAAACGTTATGATTTGAAAACTTACAGTTGGGATATGAAGATTCTGTGCAGCTATAGCCAGACTTCCAGCGATTATTATCTACAAAAGGGAAAGATCAGAACTTATTATATGTTGTGTCCTTAGAAAACATTCCGATTTTAGCCCTTGACTTTTCTCACTTGTTACAGATATTCAGATTGACCTTGTTTCAAAATAGTTTTACTGACTGAATTGGATATGATTTGCAACGCTGCAACACTCAGCATGTCTTGACAATAAGGACTGCCCAATAGCCCATCCAGTGCGAATATAAACAGTTGACAAAGAAACCATGTGTCACTAATTTGGATCAGTGCATTAGCTCTTAAAGTGACAGCAGCCTAATATACTTGCTGCTGTTTGTGTCCTTAAAGGGATAGTTCGGCCAAAAATGATATTTAACCCATGGATTACTCACCCTCAAGCCGTTCGAGATGCATATATGGAAGTAAAATAATGTCAAATGTTTTTGAAATAAAAAGCCTGTTTAATTGCACTACTTGGAAAAAAATAGGCATTGCATTAACCATGCTTACATTTTAATGCATTGTATTTTTAGGGCTTGCATTTTTATGGGCTGAAATTCAACATGGTTGAATATTTAAGCTGTGAATATTTTAATTAAAAACATATTCGTACGCCGTACGCCGACTCCATCACCCGTGAACGCGCGTCGATCGTTGCCGGAAATCAGATATTTTCATTTATAAAGTTTTAAATATGTATATTTTTACGACCAAACTGCACGGATTACCCTCAGAAGGCCTTCGTTTATCCCCCTGGAGCCGGATGGATTACTTTTGTGAAGGATGTATGCACATTTTGGGACTTGAAGGACGTGGACCCCATTGCTTCACATTATATCCACTGAAGGGTCTAAGACATGTTCTAAAATAACTGAAAATGTGTTCGTCTGAAACATAGATTGACATATGCATCTCGAACGGCTTGAGGGTGAGTAATGCATGGGTTAAATATCATTTTTGGCCGAACTATCCCTTTAATGTAAATTAAACAACAAAAGAAAATCGCTCACTGGTCTTGACTGAATAACTCTTGGAACTTTAATGAGGATTAATCTATTTCTATCATGACAACTCTCAGAAGATTTCTAGCATGGTAATGGATATGACAATGTTAATGTATTTGGTCTTGGCAGAATTGATCTGTTACGCTACTGCTGCTAATATTGCTAATGCTGTTGATTATTGTTGCTGTTGTAGATTGCTACTGCTGTTGCAGAGCAAGTACATAAAATATATACAGTCAATACATGCCGATATGATGCTGTGAGACATAATATGCTGCTGCACAAATAACATACATAAAATTACCCATAGCAGAACTATACAGGTGGAGCTGGGGACAGTGAAGGGTTTCAAACTGCTATAATGAATGCTAACCAGTCATTTAAATGTTGAGCAACAAGCTCATTGGCTGCAGATGCGACATGAACTAGTCTGCTTGTGCCATGTAGTAAACAACGTGAATATCATCAAGTTATGTTAAGGACCCATCTTTTTTTATTCTTTTTTAATCATTATTATATTTTTGTGTGAGGTGGTGTCAGTGAAGATTTTGTCATGGTAAGTAAAAATTTGAACAACTGGCCAAACAAAGAATAAAAAATCCTTAGCATTGAGCCCTGGCTTTATTCACTGAAATGAAAAGTGTGACAATAAGTCGCAGTCTCCCTTTTATCCAATACTATATTCCTGCAATACTGCAGTTTATAATTATTAGTGTTTTATTATTTTTATTGATTATCAGGCCTACTTAATTGTATCCTATTTATCCACACCTAAAGGCATTCATCAATGCAACGATCACTCAAAGTGTAGGCCTACTTACAATCATGGTGGTAATAATGCCACTCACTGGCCATATGACCTCATCTGCAGGCTGTACAGCTAACACCAAGCTCACAGATGTTAAAAACACAGCCAAGGCAATCTGCGTTACCTGTAATGAACCACAAACACATTTACGAAAATTAACCATGGGTGTATTATATCAAATATTTTTCTAGTTGGATTTTTGTACTGTAAAAAAAACAAAACAAAAAACACTATGACAACTTATTTGCAATTGTTACCCCACCATTATAAAATGAGATTCTAACACAAAAACGTTTACTACAGTTATTCTGTGCAGTTAGTCATTTCATACCATGAAAAAAAAGTTTGGCAGCGGTTAACTTGTAAGGTATAAACGTACTCCTAGTATTTTGGGTTCAGCCTCCAGGTATTTATATTTTTGATTGGTGTTTTTCTGAAATCGGATGTCCAAAATCTCTCCGGGGTTCCGATCTTCTCCAGACTCTATCTGCGGTTCATCTGTACACAACAGTTTCATGATTAAAGTGATAAATACACGAAGGATACATTTATAAACACGATAAGTCGCCAGACTCATATTAGTTTTGATTCATTTCAGCAGCATAAATAAATATATAAATCTGTTAATTTCATAGAGGGAGAAGAAACCCTTTTTGGATGAATTCCAGGAGCATTCCTAACAAAATGAAGCGAAAAAATAACTCGCAGATAGAAACGTAGCCTACCTGCCATTTTGCGGATCCCCTAGAACGGCAGCCTAAATTCTTGCGAAAATACTGGCAATATTTTAAAATAACTTTATTTTCTCCGCGCACTTATCTCTTCTGTTTTTGAGTGAATTGGTCCCTCCCCGTTACGTAATAATCGTGTTCGACAACATCTGAGAACAGTTAGTCAGCTGACAGCAGCCCCGATACTAAATAAAAACCCGAAAAGCATCCACATGTAGTCTTGTAGTATGATAACCCTTAGAAAAAAGAAGGTTATTCAAGTAGCCTATGCTATTATAGACTAGCCTACTTCTTTTAAACTAAAAACAAGAAAGTATAGGCCTATGTAGGCTACTTCTCAGAAACTGCACTTAGCTAAGTGCACTCCTGGGCAAAAGAAGAAGAAAAAGCCTATGCCCAAAGGGGCTAAACACTAAGCTTTTAAATATTATTATTGGTCAGAAATTAGCTAAATTTAAGCAAATGTAGCTACTACTTAGAAAGCCATTTTTTTTTCTATTTTTTTTTTTCAGAATATGAATTTCGGAGTGTGTATAGAAGTTTAGCACCAGTTTACCCACTGTCTTATAAACCTAGCCTACATGTTTTGGCATCCAATAGCCTACAATAGATTTGATGTTTTAAAATATTGATTTATAAAGAAAATGTATAAAGAAAAAGTCGCCTTTCAGTATAAAGCCTACTAAATTAGTAGTTTACTGAGACTTTAATTAAACTAAAAAATGTGCTACAAGTATTTGACAATTATCAGTATGTACAGTATAGGCATGATAAGGTTGGAGTACAGTTGCAGTACAAACGAAAAACTTAGTTGTAAACTAGTTGTGTACTCAAAGTTTACTACCGTTACATTCATATTAGAATACAGTAGGCCTACTTAAAAATTTAACTTGAAGTATACTTATTTTTGTTAGTATAATAAGTAGGCCTATACTTATTCAGAGTTGTTCAGTCCGATCTCTTTTGTGATCAAACATTGTGTTCATTTAAATGAGGTACATCAGGATTTTTTTTTTCATATTCATCAACCCATTCTCTTTGAGACCATAGCCGTTTTTAAAATGTACTCTTTTCTTCTCTATTCCTCATTATGTGGATTTTGCAGAAATAAAAGAAAGAAAAAGCTCTAAATGCAATTCATTGTTTTTTTTTTTTTTTAAATAAACTGATAACCGTGAAGCATTGCATAAACTCAAATGACTTAAACGCTGTCACTTGCACTCTTTTTACAGAGCTAAACTAGCAAATAATCTGTTTAATTAAAATGAAATATGATGGGATGTTTAAATGAAATAAACAGCTGGCTATTCTACAAACAATATCATTCTTTTTTCTTTTTTGTTGTTGTTAACATAGCATTTAATTGTTTGAAAAGGATAAAAAAAAACAGCATCTTAAGAGGTAGGTTTTATTTTATTTTATTCCAAAGAGCATCACAAGGCATTCACACATACAGCCGTTCACACACAAACACCTTCAATAAATGTTTCAAACACAAATGTACATTTATCTTCATCTTATATAAATTATAAAAATAGAAACTTAGAATACAACATATCTGTACATCAATTAACATATTTATTTATTCAGAATAAGCAAACAAAGAGCATGTAACACTAACTGATCTGTTTTTTGTTTTGTTTTGTTTTTTAATGAATATTAACATAAAAACCATTGCGGACAAGTCTAACTACAGCATATTTATTACGGGTCATTAAGAGGGTGAAGGCTTGTTAAAATCACCTTAAACTCAAGAGAAGATCAGGATTTTGTGAAAGAGAAATGTATGGGTTTAAATGTACCTGTTTTTATTATTTTATTGAGCACTGACAAAGAGATCTATTCAGAAGACAAGATATATTGTACATAATCCAGAGTGTTACCTTCACTTTGCCTGATATTACGTTACAAATATTTGTTTTACAAAAATTGCAAAATAAATAAACGGAGAACGTAAGGTAGATCCAAGTTATTCTACTGGAAAATGGCAGGATATGACATTTAAATGTGGTCCAACATTTAAGATGGCAGAGGGACTGAACCCCCTCTAGTGGTGAAAAGCGAGAATAAAAACACGTTTAAAAGACCTTTCTCACATTTTCATTTAAATATTCACAGATATTTACATACTCCTGCAACAGGCATCATTATGGCTACATTTATAGAACACTCTTTGTACTAGGAGTGCTTTAGGTAACGCCGTAGCCCCGGTCATAATTATAACAAATCTGAAGCTCTGTATTCATGGCTACTTTGTCTCATGCACTTTAGTGGGGATAAATATACCTTCAAACGCACATTCTCTGTCCTTAAAGGGAAACTCAAAACAATCAAACATTTCCTTCACACTTCATTTCCGTTTTGACAATTTCATGCTAAACGATTTAAAGCGACATCATCACCATTGTCTTGTGGTCCTTCATCTGTGCAGATTATTATGAACAGAACATGCTACATCTGGTCCCTATATGAATAGCAGTGGTTTGACACCACAAAACATACTTTGCAGTGGACAAATAAAGTCCAGTTCTCCCCATCTGCTATCAGTTCAAAGGTTCGACATGCTCTCTCCTACTTAGAGAATATTGCTAAATAGCTTTGTTACTTATTTTCTCTCTCCATTAAGACTTGGGCACTATAGGTCAGGACCGGATCATGGTCCCATGAGGGCACACTCTCTTTGGCGGTCCATTTTAGTGGACCCATATATCCTTCACCAAGGGGCCCAAAGAATCAGCTCGTACTGAATGTTCTGAGGGCCCTTTGTGCCCCTTTCCCCGGCAAAGAGCCTATAATCCAGCCATGCCATAGGCCACAGTACCTCTTTATCTATAAGGCAAAAAATCATGTTTCCAGTATCTCCGTCATTCAGTCATTATTTGCTGCTGTGAAGCATCATTCACAGAGCCCTTTTTGGTGACAAAACAAATCATTTTACTTCAGTAATCGGCCCAGGGTGAGCAGATTCTTCACGGCTTTGCACTGCTCTGGTCTGCGGATCTTTTGGAATTTTGAATCCTTAAAGAGGAAACAGACCAAGCAACCACAGACTTACACACACACAGATGCAAAGACCGTGTACTGTACGTCCGTGTGTGTGCGCATGGCTTTGAGGACGGTACACAAAAGTGCTATAAGAAACACCCGCTCGTGGTTCCGCCCGTCTGATCAAACACATGCAAAAACAGTAGGATAGACACAGATCTACACAGCATGTTATGTACACAGGAGTGAAAGGACTGGATGGTGATGTAATGGAGTAGTAGAGGAGTCAGTGTATGTGCTTCTTTGTGTAACTGGGCATTGTTAATCGTATATTTGGAATGTATATCAGTTTCTTTGATTGTCTGCTTTCCTCTTCTCCTCCAGCCCTCCATCTGTGTTTGTGAGCCTTTCACAGAGTTAAGTTTCAAAGATCACGTGTGTGCCGGTCATCAGATCGAGCTTTCTTCGCACAGTGCCAGTGGAGCTCCTCTTAGGCAAGGCATTTTAGAAAACTCCTCCTCCATCTCACTAAGCACCTCCCCTAGTCCCTCCTCCTCTCCGTCTGGCCCTGCCCTTTCTCTGCCATCCAGCTCCTCTGCCAGGTTCACAGCTGACTCCTGCAGTTTCAGTCCACTTGTGTTGGTGTAAATATGCCTGCCGTTGTGCCCACCCATGTGCATACTGTGTCCGTTCAGCGTCCCGTTCCTTTTCTCTGTTAACGGAACAGCCTCCGACAACAAACTGGCGCTGCTCGGAGACTGCGGCGTGTCTGTTGATGGAAGCAAGTCCCGCCCTTTTTCCAATGTGGACGATGAGTGCCCGCCCCCTCTCATGCCACCTTGCCGTTTGTAAATTAGAATCAACAGGATGACACCCAATACAAAACCTATGACGAAAAAAATTATGTGCGAGGCCAGGAAGTGTCGGTTACCCGCAATGGCCACGTTTCCCCCCATGCTGGGGTTTTCAAGGGTCAGTTGGTACTCGGCTTTGCGACAGGGTGGCTGATCTCTGCCCACTTCATCACATAGGCACGTGTATGTGCCCAGGCTCTTCGCTGTGACTTGTACCTCCAGGTCATTGTTGCGGCGGCGGGTGTGACTGCCAGGGGGATTCTCCCAGCGGCAAGGACGAGGAGACACCTGCACACACGAAAGCAGGATGCGCAGACCCTCTTCCACACGCATTTCAATTACAGGTGGGGAACAAAGACCTAAAGTTACAGAGAAAAAGTGGTACACAGATGATTTAGTCACAATTCGTTTTTATTGCAAAAAAATGTAAATGCCAAGGACCCGCAATAATAATGACCACCTTCCTCTCTATATCTCTCTATATATATATTCTCACCAAGGCTGCATTTATCTGATCAAAAATACAATAAAAACTATAAAAATTTTGAAATATTATTATAATTTAAAATAACTGTTTTCTATTTTAACATATTAAAAAAATTCTGTCATTGTAAAGCTGAATTTTAAGCAGACATTATTCAGTGTTAATTCCAATATTAAATTTCCATTCCAATTCAATTTAATTGGTACAAAACTTTTCATAATCATTAATTTCATTCAATAATAATAATAATAATAATTCAATATAAATTCAAAGCAACAAAATGTAATGGTGTGGAGAATGTGGTGTATAAAGATACTACACAAATGCAAACTATTCTTTAAGAATGGAGAGATGAACATACATTAAATACAATTTTTCGGTCCCACTTTATATTAAGTGGCTTTAAGTACTATGTACTTACATTGAAACTAATAATTTGATACAACGGACTTATTGTGTACATACATGTTGTTACATTGTACTTATATTTTGAAAATACCTGCAAGTAATTACAGCTGTAATTAGTGTATGTAATTACATTTGTAATTACACAGTTCACCCTTCCCTTACACCTTAACCCACTCTTAAACCGACCCATACCACCACACCTGTCTCTAACCTTACCAGTATCACACCTCAATAGCAGCAAGTGTTTTACAATACAACATGAACACAATAAGTGAATTGTACTTATTTTTCTATGTAAGTTCATAGTACTTAAAGCCACTTAATATAAAGTGGGACCAATTTTTCTCATAAAACTGTGTATATTTGTTTTTTATTTCTTAAAATACATTTTGCACATTTTTATAGGAGTCATTTCTGCTTTTACTCCATTTAGTCTGCTCAAATGTATTCACTGAAAAAGTATTTCTAGTTCCTTTATACACACTGAGATGAAATTATTGTCTTTGTTGCCACAGTGGACAGACTGTCAAACTTACCTTCACCTTTGTTGCATTGCCTGACCAAATCTTCTGATTCTACCACTTCACCCGCCCTGAAACATAAATGTAACTATGTGACGAACAAGGAAGAAGGACAACGAACAAAGGAAAAGCCAACTGCTTCTGTGTCTCCTCATATGTCTTTATGTGAATATGTGTTTGTGTGTAGCATACTTCGCCATAGCACAAGCTCCCTCTTTATTCCTCCATACGCAGCCAAGGCCTCGGGCACGTGCACACACCTCGCAGTTAGAGTACAGAGAACAACCCACTATGGGCACCTTCACCAGAGAGAGAGGAGAGCCCACCAGAGCCTCGTCCTACAGCAGAGACACAGAGGGTCAGTTATGCATTCACTCGTCTTTAGGTTAAAGATGCACTATTGTTTTATAGCACAAAAAAACACTACAACAAAACAATATAAAAACTGCATGTTATTACTTTGTATAGCAATATGTTATTCACTGGCTCCTGAAAAGAAAACAGGGTGACTTCTTCAATAAGAGTTGCATTTGGACCAACCACAGCGACTTTGTGTAGCTCTCCATGATCTATAAATACACACACATGTATATAAACCACACATTATTAAACTGAATCGAGCATTTCAATCCACACTCGGATGACAATAAATTACTCAACTGTTTAATCTCTCTTACCTGTTCCAAGGTGCAAAACAGTGGCCGTTTGTTGCTTCGTGTCACTAGAGGGCGTTATTAAGGTAACGGCAAGTTTAGTGTATGTGATGCCATTTCTGATCATTAATGGTGCCGCCACCACACTGTTCTCCATGAGCGGGTGATCCCGCGTGAACGTCAGCACTTTATCAGGCAGCTTCAGGGAGGACTCAAAGCCCTGCTCTTTCAGAGCACTATTCAAACACTGAGGGATAAAAGAAGAGAGGAAATAGATTATTACAGATTTAAAGGTGCAGTGTGTGATTTTTAGCAGTATCTAGTGGTGAGGTTACGAATTGCAACCAGCAAAAGTTACGGAGGCCAACAGGAAAATATGTCATCGTCTGAGACAGTAGAGAGTAGCCAGTTCAGCAATGAGGTTTCTTTACAAGGAAAAATTAAGAAATTATTATTAAACTATATGTTATTGCGAATATTATTGTTACTTGTTCATCATTGTGTCAGTGTTTTATTAACTAAGCTTGCTTCCTTGCACAAAGAGCAACACAGTAACAAAACGCGTTTGTCCGTTTAGGGCTATTGTAGAAACATGTTGGCGCAATTCAATGCAAGGGGATCTTTTACAAACACACATTTTTGTGTATGTAGATAGAAACTGCTCATTCTAAGGTAATACAAATATAACGGTTCATTAAGTAAGGTCTTTACACACCACTGAAAACTTATTTTTCAAGGTAGTGACGAAACGCGCTCTGTAGCGTTGTGTGTTCGCTGTCGGCTACGGTAGAAACATGACGACACAATATGTCGACCTCATAGAAGGGGGTGCCCGCGGTTATGGAGATATAAATGTCTCATTTTTAAGGTAATACAGTAAAGACATAACCTTTCATTATGCAAGGTCTTTATACACCACTGAAAACATAGTTATGGATCTTATATTGCATTTCTGTCAATAGATCCTCAGAAATATAACACATTGGACCTTTAAAGCCGACAGTAATGATAGTTTGCTCAAACAAAACAAATCAAGACAAACGCATGTGGATGCGATCTTGGGTAGGTATATGTGGTCACACATAAATATGGCCTTTACAGATTGCAATGTGAACGGGAAGTGACTTTATAGTCAGTTAGGCATGTTATACACTACAATATGTGTTCTATTTTTTAATTGGCTTAAAATATCAAACATAGATGAAGTCTTGAGGCCGTGCCCATTAAACACTACATTAATTTTTAAGAAGTCTGTCTACTTCGGCTGCCCAAAATCTGCAGACTGGTTATACTTTCAGCAACTAGCATGGCTGAAAATCAGGGCAAAATCTGAGCAAAAGTCATGTAGTTTATTCCAGCCTTAAAATGTGTAGATTACATGCATTTTTGTATTATAGTATAGCATTGTATTGTATGTATATATTGCACAATATAACACAGTATGGTACTGTACTGTATGTATTGTAAAAGACTGAATTATATAGTATAGAATAGCACAGTACAGTATAGACTAGTACTGTATTGCATTTCATAGAGTTGAATGGCTTAGTACTGTATATAGTGTATAATTTAATGTTGTATTATGTGATATAGAATAGCATATGGTATAGAATAGCACCGCATTGTACTATACTGTATGTATTGTATCATCTAATGAATTGAAATTGAATGATAAGGTACAATGTATAGTATAGTATGTACCATACAGTATTGTATTCCCCTTATATTGCAATATTTTATTTTTCTTTGATTGTGCAAGAGTTTTTGATTCAGTAGCTGGTAAAGGTAAATGACTACAAGAATTACAAAGTAAATAATAAAACTATCTGCGCTACAAACCAGTATGTTTATAATTACAACAACACATAAAAAGAATATGATAAGAAATACCAGTCCGCAATATCAAACAGCATAACAAAGCGTTTTTGCACAGCTAAAAATAACTGGAAGCGAATGCCCAACATTCAATTTACAAATGACCAAACTCACTCTTACATTAAAAATAAGGTGGGAAGAGAAGAATAGTATTGTTCTCTATGTTTCGTATAATAAAACAACGCAATTTAATGTATGTAATGTATAAAACAGCATAGTACAGTACTGTACTTTATAAATTGTACAATATTATATTATATCTATATAGTAGACTAATAAAGACTAGCACTATCATTTGCTAGCACGGCTCTTGAGGCCAGGGGAGTGAGGTTTACTTGCACAGCTCTTACTAGCTCTTACTGCTAGCATATGTTACATGTATGTACTGTGAATAAAATAGCACAGTATGATATAATACCACATGTATCATATCATATGGCAGAGTAGTAAGGGTGCAGTTGTATACCTGTCCTGGTCGTGGTGTTGGAATGGGCTCTGGGTTAATCCAGTTCTCACAGCTCTTCTTCAGCTCTTTGAAGGGTCCGTTCATCACCTTAGTGATCTCCTCCAGGCTGTACACACACACGGCTGACAGCTCCTCTCTTTCCCTACACAACAGAACACAGACGAGACCAGTAGAGAAATGAAAAGCAAAGAAAGGAAATGATTCTGAAGAGATGAGATCAGCTCAGAAGTGCAGGTCAGAGGTGAAACAGATGAAAGTACCACTGTGAGGTGAATATGCCATAGAAGTGTGTGCTGCTGGGGTCTCCAGGCTGGTGCTGTACAGTAAACACATCAGTCAGAACGTTAAATCGCTGTCCACTTGCTCGATCTTCACACACCAGCTGAGCCTTCAGAAACGTCGTCCACCGCCTCTGCAGTGTCTTCATACCACCTACATCAGACTAGAAAACAGAGCGAGAGACCAAAATAGATCAGGTAAGATATAAAACGGGTGATGAAACACAGACAGATGGCAAAGAATAGAGGAACTTTATGACTGAAGAAATACGAACACAAGTGGAACAGTACAATTACGTAACGTATCAACTGAGAGCAGAACTACTGTACAACATCCCTCTGAGACATCGCAAGCAAAGCCAGAAAAAGACTAAGAGAGACAAAAAACACACTAGGTCTAGTTCCTACCTTACAGACCCTGGCAACTCTGGGCACTTTGACTTTGGTGTAGAGGTCATACTCTTTAGCCACCTCAGTGAAGAAGAAGTAAATTTTGTCATCTTCACCAGCAGGATTGTTCTTCTCATCTTCTTGGATGAAGGCAGAACTGACAAACTCTGGATCTGAGTTCAGAAACAAGCAGGAGTCAAGAAGACTGTAGTTACAGTATAAACAATCTGGGTGTAAATTCTCATTAAATGTTGGCTTTAATGTGTAAATGCCTGTGTCTGGAATGATGGATGGATGGATGAGTGTCTTACCACTAAGCCAGTTGATTGATTGCTCAGTCCGGATGCGTTCCTGCTCGATGCCCGTTGCCCTGGAAATGTCATACATTGTGCCAAGGAAGTTACTTGTGGCGGCAGTGTAAAGGATCCCTCCTAAGAGTGAGAGAAAGAGAGAGTGTGAGAGTGAGAGAGAGAGAGAGAGAGAGAGAGAGAGAGAGAGAGAGAGAGAGAGTGAGAGAGAGAGAGAGAGAGAGAGAGAGAGAGTGAGAGAGTGAGAGAGAGAGAGAGTGAGAGAGAGAGAGAGAGAGAGAGAGAGAGAGAGAGAGAGAGTGAGAAGGTGAATGTAAAACATTTAAAAAAAAGACAATTTATTAATGTATTTATTTCTTTACTTTGTTATGAAGTAAAACTGCTTAATAAATACACTAAATAATGTCTTGATGATGATTCAAATATGCAGAAAGGTTTCTGCGAGGTTTAAGTTTAGGGGAGAGAAAGCATCATCACAACCTCAAATGGAAAATATATTTATAAGAATATGTATATGTTTTAATTTAGAGTTTGCATATATATTCAGCTTTACAGTGTACAAAACAATAGGTGTCTAACCGTATTATGCCCTCATTTAGATAGCTAAGTAAACGTGTGTTTCATACCTGCCATGACAGCGGTGTAATGCTGGCTGGGCTCAAAGGGGCATTTCCCCTTCCCAGTCTCCATCATCATGCTACCATCATCATGTTTCTCCAGAGAGAATGAAGAGATGTTCTAAATGAGGCAAGGAACACAGACAAATGTAATAATTAGCAGAAATTGGTTGAAGAAAGGAGTAATAGAGAGAGAGAGAGAGAAGAGTACACAGGTACACGCTAATGGTCATATACCACAGGTTGAACGCTGTGAATCATTCTATGGTAAAAGGTTTATTGAAGGTCATCTGGCATAATCCGTACACCACAGCATATGTATACCTGCCATATTTTGCGCGTTGACGTTTCATTGACTGACACATTTCTATTTAACTGTACTATGAAATAGTATGAGGATACTTGACAGTGTAGTAGTGGAAACATGCACACTTACAATAAAACCACACTGGGGATCAAAGGCGAAGGTCCCACAGGCATATATGCGTCCATCTTCCAAAAACTCCAGCAGACGGACGTAGTTCTTGCAGTCATCCTGTGAGGGGCAGCAGAGTAAAACATGACACTGTGAGACATGACATTCTTAATTTCAGGGTTTTTTTTTGTTATATTACATACACTAAAAAGTTTGAGGTCATTACATTTTTGGGGGATACTTTTATTCATCAAGGAAGCATTCATTTGACCAAAACTGACAGTAAAGACATTTACTAGGTTACAAAAGATTTCCATTTGAAACAAATTCGTTCTTTTGAACTCTCTATTCATCAAAGCACAGATGTTTTCAACATTGATAAAAATCAGAAAAAGGTTTCTTTGGCACCAAATAATCATAATAGAACGGTCTTTAAAGGATCATGCACTGGATTAATGACCGCAGTATATATATATATATATATATATAGGTTTTATGTAAAAAAATATACCAAGACCAATTAAAAATTTTAAAGCTAGTTAATTGAGATTTAACTACCAATTACAGTCAAAGCACAAGGTCACTTGCAGCTTTCATTTTAATCACCTATTTGATTATTTAATGGTCTATTATTATTATTATTATTATTATTCTAAAGTAGTGTTATAAATGTATCTTTTTCAAAGATTACAAACAATATTCTGGACCATTTTCAAAAATGCATGTATCTAAGTAAGAGCACTGATGCACATAGTTGTGAATGTGTCAAGGTTGACTTTGAAACTGTTGCTGAGCAGAACGAGAGAGTTTCTGTATCAATAACAGTGATTGGTAACCTGAACCCCACTGGGCTGTATCTGTATCTGAGACCCTCAGACGTTTTCTACAGTGAGACATCCCCCATCTTCTATCATTTAAAGGGTACAGTTACTCGTAGTGATTGACATTTCACAGTAGGACAATTTATAAAGCACACATGAGGTTTTCTTGCACAAATGCATCCTGATCCTATACTCCAGGCTGAAATTTGAATGAAAACCAGTTGGCTTGACTCGAAGAGTTTCCATTTCAGGACTAGACAGACCATTAAGTACATCAATAAAGATTAATGAGAAATCACTCTGTATCGATTCAGAATTTTCCATGTGTTGTAATCAAACGTTTATCTTTTAGAGAAAAGAAGGTGTATTCAAATGACCAGTCACTGGTCTGCAGGGTCATTATGCTCACTCTTTCAGATCTTCCTTTTCCGTTTCCTCTCTTTCTCCATTCCATCATGACATACCTTTTGTTTGCCTAATCACACCCTTTCTGCCCCTCCCCCACTGGGGCCTCAGCCCACTTCTCAATCATCCACAGGCCCCTCCCCCTAACATCACAGCACTGAATGCTAACCACAAAAAAGTGAGCTCATTAGCTCTCACACACACTCAATTGCTCCATGTGCCGCCCTCAGCTGAGAGAAAGACGGAGAGAATGACATGCACACAGGGAACCCTACTAAAGCCTGAACAATTTTTTTATTGAAAAGGTTTAAACATGAAGAAATGAATATTACATTAGGAAAACAGATTTAAAATTATGTACTCAAATAAGACTCGATTTCTCCTGCTAACCCCCCTGTTTTTGGACACTTTCACTCACAGAAGAAATTAATCATTGCTGACTGTTAATTTGTGCATTTATACAGTGGCATCCGTAACTGAAAATATTTGCCTTTGTGTGATGGTGTCAAGGAAAGTTTGATGATTGCCATATCGGTCGGTTAAAACAAAGCAAAAGTTAGGACACCCTTAAGAATATTCTAAAAAAAAAAATAAGGCAATTGATGGATTTTGGAATTAGAAGCTGTTCCAACAAGTCAAGTCACCTTCATTTATATAGCGCTTTTAACAGTATAGATTGTTTCAAAGCAGCTTTAACCCTTTAATAGCTTTTACACCAACCTTTTCACAAGATTCATATTTTTTGTTTGCGAGCTCTTTACATCCCCCCACCTAAAACAAACACACACACACACACAAAATATGGGTTTACCTCGGTTTTCCCCTTAGCAACACAAGATTTCCTCCTGTCTTCCGGAACACTCCATTCAATCTACATAGATAGATAGAGAGAGAGAGAGAGAGAGAGAGAGAGAGAGAGAGAGAGAGAGAGAGAGAGAGAGTGAGAGAGAGAGAGAGAGAGAGAGAGAGAGAGAGAGAGAGAGAGAGAGAGAGAGTGAGAGTGAGAGTGAGAGTGAGAGAGAGAGAGAGAGAGAGAGAGAGAGAGAGAGAGAGAGAGAGAGAGAGAGAGAGAGAGAGAGAGAGAGAGAGAGAGAGAGAGAGATCAGTACTTCAGATTCTTTCCTGGTTAAAATTTAACTATGTCAGCCATGAATTCAGGAATTCAGTACTTTTAAATGTTTTTACTTGTTTAGCCATCACACATATTAACACATTCAGTCAGAATCCGAAATGTATAACATTTGTGGTCATTTACACAAAATTGTCATTGTCAAATGTAGTGATGTATGAAGAACAGCTCACACAGAAGTCACTTTCAATATGTTGGTCAATCAGATTTCAGATTGTGTGGATTCCTATCAATATAACTGGATTTCACCTGTAAAAACTTGCTGAACAAACACCTACAGTTAAACAATTGTCACTTCTAGAGTTTGTCAAACTATGTCCGAATTGGACTGTATGTTTTCCTGCTCTTACACAAACACATAACAAATATGAAAACATAAATATTGAAAATATTAAAATTATATATAGATTCAAGCAGCACTAGCACAGTGCAGACACTGGTAATCAGAAACAAGTCAAATACACAGGTTATTATGAGAAATATCATCATTATACAAAAATACATGACCGCAGAATGCTGTATTCCAGAGAGCCATGTACGAATTTTGTATATTGAGCTTCTACACAATGCTATTTTTACATCTCTCACAGCACTCTGTGGTGTTTCTACTCACATAATCAAATAATTTCAGACCAAATCAATATTTCATGTTCATTTAATTATATATTTGGCAAATTACTTTAATGAAACAGAAGGATTCACACAGGTAAGTGCTGATGTAATTAGGTGATGGCTGATGGTGTGCAGGTTGGAAACATGAGGAATGCTGGGAAGTGTAGTACGGTAGAGGTGACAGAGCTGGTGTGGTGACTGGATACGTGACAATTACACCCCTTTATGATACAGGACCTGATCACCTTGTCTGGGTTGATTCAGTGAATTATTTATTTTTTATTTTACTGACTGGCTGTCTGTACATTGCCCTTTATTTACATAGAAATGAGGTTAAAATCTATTTGTGTTTGTTCTCAATAAGCTGAAAATATTTTAAAGAGAAATTTAAACCACAAAAATCGAAAAACTCTTTGCCCAGGGACAAGATAATTACTTTTTAGCACAGGAAAAGAGTTATCATGATTTCAGTCCTATGATCTCACCACAGTAGCTCTCCTTTATCTTACAGGCCTATCTAATATAACATGATACTTAAGTGAGTAATTTTGCTTCCAGACAGTGAACAGTGCAGATGGAGGTATGGTGCAAGCATGTCCTGGGCTCTGACACATTCTGTGTGCTCGAGGGTAAATGGACGTGAAGCTACATTACAGTGTGTGATGAATTTTGACTCTGATGACAGGAGACAGAGAGAGGTGACTGCTGGGGGAAATGGGAGTGCCGTCGCAGAGGTTTAATTTGGTTAGAGAGCTGCACTAGCGACCAGGGATGAGATCATCTAATTTAGCTTGATGAAAAGCAGCGTATTGAATCCTGTTGGGCTGTCTGTTATGATGATTATATGGGCGTATGTTGGTAGCCAGTTGGATATTGTTATTTGGCACAAAGCATTTTATGTAATGATTTAACTTATTATTCCACTTCAATTAAATTTCTTTTTATTAGAATTAAACACAGCCGTCTCTCTTATCCTCTACAATTAGCATAAATGGTAACACTTGACAATAAGATTAAATTTGTAAACATTACGCTATACATTCGCTATCATGAGCCATCAACAATATACTGCAGAATGGGACTCCCATCTTCCACACTCCAGTCCTTATATTCTTTAGCAAATGCAAGGTGTTTATATTATATATTATATACTATATATATATATATATATATATATATATATATATATATATATATATATATATATATATATATATATATATATATATATATATATATATATATATATATATATATACTCTAAAAAACGCTGTGTTGTTTCAACCCATGTTTGGGTCAAATATGGACACAAATTTTTAAATCCAATGGTTGGGGTTGTCCATATTTCACCCAAACATGGGTTGGGTAAGAGTCTACATATATAAAATCACCTTGTATTTGCCAAGAATATAAGGACTAGACTAGAGTATGGAAGATTGGAGCCGCATTCTGCAGTCCGACAAGTCAAAATGTAACATTGGATGGTGTCAGGTATGTTCGTAGGAGACGACTGGAGTGTTTTGATACCAAATGCATGCGTTGGATCTATTAAGCACAGCAGAGGAAACATAACAGCATTGTTACATGTCTGCAGAAGGTGCTGGAAGGATCTACAAATTTGCAGGCACTTTGAAAATGGACCAATACTTGGGAATCCTGCAGAACACAATGTAGCGAAGAATGGAGGATCCGTTTGGAGAGCAAATGTGTATTTACCACCATAATGACGATCCCAAACAAACACACCACACATGCAACAAAGTTGCGCACAATGAAGTTGTTCATGCTCAGCATTTTGAAGTCTTTTAGTAGCCTCCTCAGTGCCCTGACCTTAAAGCCATTGAAAACCTTTAGGAAATTATAAACCTGAATTGTGATAAGTCACACAGGTCTCCCGATGACATCTTACATCTTAAGGAGTACTTAAAGTCCATGTAAAGTCAAAATTAAGTATGTGTTCTGAGTTTGTCACACCACAGAAAAATGTGTTATTAGCCACCCAACCAAATTCGAATGATAAAAAAAGAAGGCAAGTACATAAAATAAGCTATCAAAATCTTGAAAATGAGCAGTAGTCTCTGCTCTCAAACGCTGGGGGCGTGTCCGCTGGCTGCGCTGAAACCACGCCCACTTGCGGGAAGCACTCACCAGTTGTCGGCGCGACGGGAGGATGAAGGCCGAGGCGGGAGATAGTCGGTTCGGCCCCATTCAGTAACAGCGGATTATCAGTGAATCCCAGTTGACTCCGACGAAAGTTTATAAAACTATCCCGTGTTAAATGATCACTACAGAGTCGGGTGTTTGCAGTCTTCCTCAGCTCTCCATCAAGGTGGCTCTTCACAAAATTAATCCACCTCTTCTTGATGTGATCGTTTTTCGGAAATGTAATAAGGATACCGATCTGTTTTGTACGTGACCGCATCCAGGTAGTACGCGTTTCCGTGACGATTGCATAGCTAGCTAGCAAACTGTAGGCTTTAGTAACTAATAATACTGACAGTAACTCGCGATTGAGCGGCAAACTGATGTGAATGTGCTCTATTATTTATATTGTTAGGGGAGCGGCCAGCTTCTGTGGCTCCAGTGCGTCATCAAGTAGGGGCGTGTCCAGGAGCTCAGGGGCTCCAGTGCGTCATCGAGCCGTGTTTTAGCCCCGCCCGAAAAATCCGGAAAATAGCAATGGTGAAAAACTGTTTAACGGTCTAACTCCACAATTCAGTACGTCACAGTTCACAGTCTTTGTAATATGTTTTAGCAATACATTTCTAAAATTTATAATGCTTTAAGAATTTCTTTTTAAAATTGCCTTTACAGGGACTTTAAGGAGGTATGGAAAGACGTTAAACATGACATGCACATGGTTTAGTGAGTCAATTTATTGTGCAAATATCCACTCCGGACATATGTTAAGATTAGTATAAGTAAATTAACCGTATGTATAGAAAATGTATTTATTTTGTAAAAGTTCTGCAGGGATTATGTACTTTTTATAGGTCAACCTGGAAGTTGGCATCGCTTTGGTTTCCTCGATAAAAAGCCCACAGAATTTTTCTGTTGGCTTTTGCATTATTATCAAGCTGTGACATTCACTGCAAGAGAAAAGAGAGCTCACCAACTTCCTCTTTGATAGGTTAGCAGTATCCACGGCAATGATTGCATCCCGCGCACCAAGGTAAAGCATCCCAGACGCACGGTCCAACAGGAAGGTGCTGAAGTTATATATGCTCCTTAATTCAAGGGAACCCAGTTTAGAAATGTCTGCTGGGGAAAAAAGAGAAGCATGGATTAAATATCAAAAGAATTATCACAGCAAGTTCCAGTAAATTAATTCATAAAATTCATATTAATAATATATTAAAAATAAAAATAGACACTTTCTTCCTTGCATTCATGCACACACAGATTAATTCTAGGATAATGATATTTTCCACATCCTATACACTAGCCCATCCACAAACCTATTAATAGGATCAAATTTAAAGCTAAATATGATTTCACTTCAAATAGTGAAGACACCTGAAGAAAGGTCAAGAAAAGTCTGTGAGGATATATTCTTTCTTTTCAAGAACAGCCAAACCTTTACATATACACACATACTATATAAATGTCTGTTTAGCATCAGCGAGGATAAGTATGAGTATGAGAATTTTGTTCAGATATGTATATTAGCATGTGGGTTGAGGCTCTGCAATTTTAATGCTGTTTAAGATGTGCTATATCTGATGCCCTGGGCAAATTAAATACAGCATATGCACTGCACTGCATTAAATCTGTTCCTCTTTATTTAAAATGTGCTCCATTACCCTAATCATAACCAAGTGTGTATTTAAGAGATTAGAGAAATATATATAGACACAGCGAAGGAAAGATGATAGCAGAGAAAAGTCGAGGAAAGAGGACAGATCACACTCATCTTGTAGTGTTATATGAGTGTCAGAGGGACGGATCACAGTAAGGGACACTAAGAAACAAAAGTCTGATCTGTACGAGTTTGTTCTTGCTATGAAACCAACAGAAATAATATGTATTAAATGAACGCTCATTTCTTGAGCAGTTCAGACTGTTAGTATCCTCTGTCCCATCTGTTTAATATCCAAACTGATGAGACAACATTAAACACAGATTTGATGTGAAACAGAAAGGCTGTCTGTGATCGGCGACCTGGTATGTGTTTGCCTTTATATTTGTGCTTGTTTGTACTGACTGCAGCCATTGGCTCTAGATCTGAGCACATGTGATTAGATTAATCACTTGTAATCGCTCTTCTACCACTCTCATCTCAGTCAATCATCCTCCATTTCTTCTTCTTCTTTTATTTGCATTCATATTCTTTGTAGTTCTGGCCTGAAATGTTTGGACAAAATTCTATCCCACACTAAAACCAATTCCTATGTATTAAGACCTATTTAAGACCAAACGTTGTTGTGATACATTTTTTATTTTGAATGAATGGAATATTACCCAGTATAGGCCATCATTGAGACCGATTATTTTTACAAAGAGGTGTTGTAATCTCTTTTTCATTGGCCAAATAATAAGATCAATAAGCAAACAATAAGAATGTTTTGGTCATGTGCCTGAAGATGCTGCTGTTACATAATCTACATGCTGTGATATGGTTGTTCAGGTTTTCTGAGTATTTGCTTTAGCATTACTAGTTGGTTGATTACTGGCATTTCCCTTGAAATTCTCTAAATATTAGGCTTCTAACAGGATATCCTTTTCCCCATCATATCAAACAAACACACACATTTATCTTCTTAAGAGCTGATGAACAGCCTTTAATACAGCAAGATAATCACCTCATTCTAAAATGAATATCTGACAGCTGTCAAGCCAAATGTGTCCTGATATAATACCTCACTAATACTCTATAGCACACCAGCATGTGCTTTATTTAACTGCACCACTTTACCTAACACCTTACATGCACTTATGAGACTGACCATACAAGCAACCATTTTTGTATGAAATGTAATTGTGAAACCCTATATTTGTAAGAACCTCTGCAGACAAATGCAAAAGGTCTTGTGTTATGCGATGACGTGGGAAGAATGCCACAGCATTTTTCTTTGTAGTCAGTCACCAAACCTGCTGTTAAACTTCAAAGTCAGTTTTAGAGTTCAGACTAGCATACACACAGTTTGACAGGTGCATGATTGTTGTGTTTGGTTGACAGCCAGAGAAAAACTGCTCTACTTTTCAAGGACGAATTGTTCACATAAAGCTGTTGAAATGCAAACAAAACAAAGATCTATGGACTATTTTTTCTACAGTTTACTTCAAATACAATGCGCACATAATGGATTGTTCAGGGCATGATTGGTTCTATTGGCATGATTGGGCGGATTGGTGTCTGCTATCTTATGTCACTGCTATCAAAACAGTTAACACAGTGATCTAAACACTTTGTAATTGTCCTAAACAGATTATGTGTTTCATTCATTTGATACAAATTACATCCATGATTTTCTCAAAACACTGTGCACAAAATTCTCAGATGTTTTCACAATAGTTCATACAGCCAACCAAAACTTTACTGCATTTGTAAAAGACAACTGCAACTCTATGCATTGGGTTTACACAATACATTGGTACACTAGGAAGATAAGAAAATGTAAGAAGACATGAACAAAGAGTAAGGGGACAGACTAGAGGAGGGAGGAGATGTAGAGGGTATAGCCACCCTGATTGACCACGTTATAAATCATGGTCTCTCCTTGAGAGAAGCTGGCCAGAGAGTTCAGCTAAACATAAACTGATCCACAGTGGCTTTCTGGTTTTATGAGTCTAGTCTAGATTTTTTCGTCTATTTCCAGTTCTTATTTTCTACTGTAAATCTTCCTACTTGTTTAAAAATGTTCAGAATTTGAACTTCGAGAACATTAAGGTGGACGGACAAGACTATTTTCAAATGAACAAGAACATGCAATTGTTGACATGGTGGTCCAGAACAACACCATCCGCCTCAAAGAAATTCAGCAAAGAATAATAGGGGACAATCAACTATTTCATAGCATTAACTTATGCAGTCTTGCCAGAACTGGTCGTGTTGCCATCTGAATGAAGCAAGTATACAAAGTGCCCTTTGAGAGAAACTACGATAGAGTGAAGGAGTTGTGGTTCCAGTTTGTTCAGGTATGTGAAAGCCACAAAATTACTGAACTTCTACAGTAAATACAAAGATATGTATTTCCTGAACATTATGGGCCCTATTTTAACGATCTGAAACGCAAGTGTCAAAGCGCAAAGCGCAAGTAGGGGAGAACCGGGGCGAAAGTATCACGGGACGAAAGTAACAAAGCGATTTTCTCTGAGCCCTGACTACATTTGCGTTTCAAGCCATGACAGTATGTTCAAATGACGCAAATGACTTTGTACACTGACGCATGTATTATTCCTATTTTGCACCCGCGCAAAGCGGACTTTGCACTCCACAGACACACGTCGGTTAACTAAGAAATACACTTGCGCTCCCCGGGGCGGTTCAGCGCAAAGTGGAGGCGTGTTCCGGCGCAAACTTTCCCTTATGGTATTTTGCTGTTCTATAAAACAATTGCGCCACTGACCAGAAAAAAACTAGTCTAAAGTCAATGGCGCGTTGCGCGTACATTCAGATTCTATTTTCATTTTTGCAAATGATACATTATTATAAGGAAAAATATTAAAACACGAGGGAAATCATTGTTGTGTCCATGACGATGGTAAAAATAGGCATAAAGCTTACACATTTACCCAAATTATTATATGCATGTTTAACCGAAGCTAATTTGGGTGGGTTTGTCCCATCCCCAATGTCACTTCTCTTTCTTTTACGGCCCTGACGAGAACATCGATCTCTTCGGCTGTGAACTGATTCTGAAGCGCGCCTGGTAAATGCGCCGTTATAATAGTATTGCGCCATGGAATAAGCGCACCTCGTTCATCATGCTCTTAAAGGGAATGTGATATAAAGCTCTTATTGGTTTGTTTCCCGTTACGCCCAAACCACACCTATGAATAATGAAGCTACTTCAGACCCACCCCTTTTAGATTTGCGCCAGGCGCAAGAGGCATTTATCCCGCCGGGAAAATAGCAACAGCGCCGGGATCCGCCCACAAAGTTACTTGCGCTTTGCGCTTTGACACTTGCGTTTCAGATCGTTAAAATAGGGCCCATTGTGTTAAAATGCTATAATGTGCAAAAATACACAATATAGTAACAATGATCTGAAACATATGTTCACCTAGTTGCTGTGTATGCATAACCCCATGCAGCACCCATAGATGCCGAATATTACTCTGCCAAAGTTGCCAGTGACTGCAACTTTAGTCAACTTATTGCTAAAATAATGTGTATAGAACAAGAACAGTAAATCTAAATGGAATAAAACAAACCAATTCAAGACAATTCCAAGCGGTGGCACCAAAAAAGTATGCGTTTAAAATGGTTATGGCTATAAAATCTGATTGGAAAAAAAACAAGTTTAAATATACGTACACATGACTGCACAACAAATGAATTAAGAATATGCTTATTGTGATAATGAAAATAATAATAACAGCAGTAATTATTATAATAATTATCATTGTTGTTGTATTATTATTGCTATCAATAATAATAATAATAATAGTTGTAGCAGCAGCAGTAGTATAATTTTTATTATTATTATTTAACAATAATGTTTTTAAAAATGTATATTTATTGTTACCACAATGATCACAATAAACATATTGATCACTCATTTTTATAATAATAATAATAATAATAATATTAATAATTATACTAATATAATAATATATATTATACATGTAATAACCTAATACTGTTCCAACGTAGATAAATAAAAATACCTGCTTTTATTAAGTAATAATTTCAATATTCTTCTCGTTGTCTCTTTTTCCATCCAACTCTCTTTCAATCTGTGCCTCACAACCTGCCAAAAACAAACTTCCATCATATCTAGCTGTCATTCCCAATGAATGACACAGAGAAGCGGAAAGCAAATGATGGAGGCAGTAGATGGAAACAGACAAAGACACTTGCTTCAGGCAAGGTCCTGCTAAATGTCATTGTGTCACACTCTATCCTCTCCCTCCAGGTCCTTCCAGAAATGTTTCCCCCCTGCTGCGCATACCGATGTGGTGTTGGTTCCTAGAGCTATAGACCATCTGCCCCCTATTCCCCCAAACCAAATGCCAATCGACTGTACGTCTCACCACTCATCTGTGAGGGAGTATGTGTGTGTGAGAGAATGACTGACACAGACAGGTAAGACATATTTAGAAATACTCAGCAGGAATTGATGCAAGAACAAATGTTCAAAATTCTCTTGCAGTCCACAGGGAAGTTGAAATGGTAAAATACAGAGCAATGGATCTTGTCACTAAGGCTCCAGTGCTGCACTGTCATAGGCTGATACAGCAGCCAAAGCCAACCTCCAGTCATTAATCATTCATTCAGTCTCAGCACATTAATCATGAATGACGAACGAGAGAGAAGGGGTAAAAAGGGGGGGAGAAGAGTGCAGGAGTGAGTTTGGTGTGTTTGGTCTCTCCTCATAACGCTCTGTTAAAAAATCCTTTCCTGCCTTCTCATGCCCAAACTCCTAAAATCGTATTGATTTCCATCATTCCCTTTCCCTGCCATGCTGCACGGCCACACAGTGTGTTGAGTGGGCTGCATAAATGCTCTCTGATTGGCTCTGGCTGCTGAGGGATTTTGGGAATTGCCATTTTAGGAGGAGGGGGGTCCACTACTGCTGAATAATGTACTCTAAAACTGAATCTGTCAATCATAGAGAGAAACACTACAAGGAAAGAGAGAAGAAGCTAAAAAAATTAGCTCTGCAGATTGTGATGTTTAAAGCTCTCTTTTTTATGCACAAACATTGAATTTACATGAAATGGAAATAAAAATATTAAAACTAATGAAAAAATAAAAAAAAATCTAAAATATAGCTTACAGTGTTAATCTTACAGATAAATATAAATACCACAACCCATGCAGGAAAAAGTGCCTCTGCCTAATTTTTTTCAAAACTCCAAAAAACTCCACATCTACAAGTACACTTTCAAATTGGTTTGTGAAGAAGTCGTTATCCTCTGCTTATTCACCAAGGCAACATTAATAAATAATCAATGGCTTTCTAATCAATGTGAATGATTATTCAAAAATTCCACATACGCATATGAATGAAATTAACCAGGAAAACCCCTGCATTGCTCATACAAACACATATTACTAACACTAAGTACACACTCATTCACCTGGTGTCATTTTCCAGTAATCCTTCAACCTTGACTCATCCAAAAATGACGATTCCTACTGTGGTTTACCCAATGGGATTTTCTGAAGCTTATCTGCTGTGTAAGGAGTAACAGAGAATAAAACGCTGAAGCCATTATTTATGATATATTCCACGTGATCGCTTCATGGTTACTTTGGGGACTGTAGATGCAGCTGACTGGATGAATTGATAAAGCAAATTCAGAGTCAGGGAGAGTAAAAGGGATGGATTGACAACACATTATTTCTCTGACAACACATTAGTTATCATTCGGTTCAGCTGTTCCTGTTTAGTTCCCTCTTTTAACCTTTGTATAAATACTTCCTGTTTTGTTTTGTCTTGTTTCCATAAAGTGGTTGTGTTTGTTAAAGTTTCTATATTGTGGATTTAATGAAGTCTGTTTTTGTCAGATACTCCTTCGTTATGTGCTTTGTACACAGCCAAAGCGTTACAATTAGCTCATCCTTTAAAATATTGAGACGATGAAGAAAGCAATTACATCACACACTAGTCTAAATCTAAAATGGAAACATATATTTAATACCTCAAAAAAATAAATTTTGCCTCTTGTTAAATTCAATTAATTAAAATAAGCAAAAGTAACACGATTGTTTAATATTTTGTCACAACTTAATCTAATTGTTTTCAATCAACCTAATATATTTAAAACTGAAGTTTACTTAATTAATTTGTGTGAAAACTACATGAATTATTTTTGTTGACAACTAACTTGGCAGTGGATCTGTAGCTCCCAGCATGCTTTGCAAGGGACTGCATTAGGAGGGTAAATTTAGGGATTAAAATGTTATTTTATGTGTTTTTCAGTAAATGGAAAGATGTTGTTAGTTGATGTTAGTATTTAATGTTCAGTTATGTTAGAAACTTAGAGGACTTTATGTAATGTTTTTTAAGAGTGACGACTGTGTTTAGGCTGTGGGAACTCAGTATACACTCTATATGCATTAAACCTCGCTTGCAGACCTGCATAAGTCATATCTAATATTATTATGTGAAAAGTTGTTCTAATTAGATTGAATGCTAGTGGCTACTATCATTGGAAGTAACTATAGAGTCAAACTAGCTAAAATTATAATGTTGGTGATTTTAGGCAGGACAAAAATTAAATCTGGGTAACTTGACAAAAAATTATCTAGTGGGAATGACACAATTATTTTAGTAGTCTTGACCAAATTAATTTAAGCACATACAGCAAGATTACAACAAGTCATTTCAAACAAATTCGATTTTGTTGGATAAATATAATTCAATTTCGTGGAAAAGCTTTCCTTAATTTAATTAAGTTGGTTCAACAGATTATTTTTTTGAGTGTATGGTTGGTTTGAAATAGAACAGATGCACATCAATCAAACATAAGAAACCTTCCTCTGTCTCTTACTGAAAAAAGCAAACATGTCAAGTTATCTCAGGTGGAGCATATAAAAACAGTTTTGCTTTGATTATGAGCTTGTTATAAGATATCTCTCAAGCGTCATTACAAAAGGCCTTGTATTTGGTTACATCATTGATCATGGATTTCCTCAGACAACAATGTTGCAACTGACACTATGGGTCACAGGAAATACTTTGTATGCATTCACTCGAAGTAACTAACAAACACATATCATTATTTTCCTGGGGTTAAAAGGCAGATTATTCATTCAGCTCAGGTTTAACTGTACGTCAAGGGTTTTTTTTTCATAGCACTTCACGACAGAGTGTTAGGTTTATGTGACTAAATGTGTGTATCTGTGAACTTGCTTCTCTACTATAGAGACTATGAGTGTGATTGTTGTGGACAGGTTATATGACAACAATCTTGTAGTGGGGTGTGTATATATACACTCGCTTTATCTCACTATCTGTCTCTCTCACTTCATGTCAGATCACATTATTGTTACTTCTCACCTGTCAACAACTATAGCATGTAAATCGATTGTGTAGTTCACTGCAACCATTTACAGAAGGTTTTGAATGTATTGGTATAACCGAGACACTGAATTGTGACTTAAAAGGTAGCTTTTAATCTAGTCTTTATTAATATTTTCTGTACAATTTGATTTAAAAGTTTGGGATTGGTAAGATTTTTTAAATGTTTTTTTTTGAAGACTATTATCCTCACCAATGATTTTTATTTGATTAAAAATACAGTAAAAACAGTGAAATTTAATTAAAATCTAAAATAACTTTTTAGATTTTAAATTTTAATATTTTTATCAATGTTGAAATATTTTTGTGTAGGTTAGTAGTACTCAACAGTGATACTGTATTTTAAAGATTTTTTAATGAATAAAAAATTCAAAAGAACAGTATTTATTTGAAATATAAATCTTTTGTAATGTTATATCTTTTTATATATATTTTTTAAATACATATATTAAATAATACAAATTTGAAACATTATAAATCACTTATGATCAATTTAATGCATCACTGCTGATTAAAACTTTAATCACAATTTAGTTTAGGGTCTAATTCTAACTTTTAACTATTACCTATGAATTTTGCTTCAATAAACCCCTAATTACTGCTTATTAATAGTTAGTAAAGTAGTTGTTAAGTTTAGGTATTGGTTAGGATTAAGGGATGTAGAGTATGGTCATGCAGAATAAGGAATTAATATGTGCTTTATAAGTACTAATAAACAGCCAATATCCTAGTAATATGCATGCTAAGAAGCAACTAGATAATAGTGAGAACTGAACCCTAAACTAGTGTGTTACCAAAATTTTGAATTTATAAAAAAATCACTAAAAAAGATCAACAAACTTTTGAACGGTAGTGTAACTCTACGTCCTCTTTACAAGACTGGTTTCTCCCTCTCTGATTCTTTTATTCCAAGCGACTAAAAATGTATTCAGGAGACATTTTATCAGTCTATTTAACCCATGATCCTGTTATTGCTACTGCTAAGTTATGCTAACAGAGCTAGGAAAAAAACACTCAAGAGAAAAACCTCCAAATGAGGTTTGACTTGACCACACACAAGGGTCTATTTGACATAATCTGTAATGACAGTTGGCCTGGAGGGGAGACTGTAAAAAATTCAGGGTTAACTTGACTCGACTGCAGTCAGGCTGTTTTAATGCCCCACATTAACAAATAGAGAAAGAGAGGAAGTAAACTGCAAACACTCTAGTCACCTGAGAGTCAGAAGCTATACAGAAAAAAAAAACTGCTTCATCAATGAGAACAATAACCTTCAGCATTCAGTACTTCCAACTAGGGCTGGACAATATATATATATATATATATAGTATATCTAGGGAGTGTGTGTGTGTGTGTGTGTGTGTGTGTGTGTGTGTGTGTGTGTGTGTGTGTGTGTGTGTGTGTGTGTGTGTGTGTGTGTGTGTGTGTGTGTGTGTGTGTGTGTGTGTGTGTGTGTGTGTGTGTGTGTGTGTGTGTGTTCCTTTAAATTAACCAATATAATAATATATACAATATGATTATGCAAATGAATAATTTCAAATTTAATCACAAAACTAATCTAATGACACTATTTAGAAAATTATATTGCCAAATAAAAAGTTGCTATGTTGTGCAATTTTATATTGTCAGGAAAATCCCTGAATACTGAGAATATCTGATATACAGTCTATCCCAGCCCTTTTTCCATTGTTTAAAATCTCTGTTTTGTTTCAATTAAAGTACATATTTTGAACAATCAGCATAACACTGATCTGTAATCTATGGAGCATTACAGTGTGTGCTGTTCATACAGTAATTATCTTATCATCTTTCATCCTTCCTTTCTCTAGTTCTCATCAGTCACTATTCAGAATGGTTCATAGCTCTGTCAAACCTGCTCTTTCAACCCACCCACACACGCGCACTCAGAGCAACAGAACACAGCTGGCGGATAGACGTTCACCAGCTGCACATACAGTATGGCTGCTGCTGTGTCTGCTGCGCAGTTTGACAATAGAAGGTCACATTGTGTTGTATTCTATTGTTATGTTAATTGTAACTAGCATGTAGACTAGCACTAACCTAATTCCTATTTCTAACCTTTTTTTAAATTAAAAATAGATCATTTAGGGTCTATATCAACAATTTTACATTCGAAAAGTACAGCTATGTCAAAAACATGGCACATGCACAATGTTCTAGGGGTATACATTGGCACTGCCCTCAAAATTCGATTCGATTCACCAGGTAACGAATCAATTCAATTCGATTCTACGATGCATTGCGATGCATCAAAATTCTACTGCACACAACAAGGCAAATTTTTCATCAGTCATGAGGCAATACAAGCAGTCAGATATTGAACAACAGATTGTATTGGCTGCTATGTGTGTATTATAACTCTCCTGTATCTTTGACATAAATGTCATTAAATAAAATAAAATTGTTGAAGCCAACTCAGGATGCCAACGATCAACATGGTTTGTGAAGTTAGTTGTATTGCCAACGTGCTTGATTTGAGTGTGACAGGTTTTACACACCGCGTAAGTCTTATCTAGTTTCCCTTTAACTTCGTAGAATCCGAAATGTGCTCAGATGTCCGCTTTCCAAGCTTTGGGTGAATTTTTGATTACCTGTCTATCGCGGTCATCTCCCTCCACCTTAGCCATCTTTCTTGTTGTTATTATGCCCCCGGAAGTAATGGAAACTTCAAAACTTTATAGTCCAAGGCCAGAAAATAAACAGTGACATAATCGATTATGGCACTTTGCCGCATCGATGCTGAATCGTGCATTTCCCGCATTGTGATGCATTGCCGAAACGATTATTGTTGACACCTCTACAGTGTTCTGTTTTTTTTTGTTTGGAATGGTTTTGGATAGTTCAATATAAACTAAAATACAAGTGTAAGGTTTAGTAAAATTACATTAAATAATTTACGTAACATTTGTGAACACATATCATTTTTAAGGTAAACCATTGTTAAATTTAGTTGATCTTTAAGTTGATCTAGCTGATATCAGATAAACACACACATACTCACAGATTTATGCAACAAACAGATACATTTGATTTAATAGAGAGTATTGTCCTTTGCAGAGTAATACAAGTATAGTGATACCAGTAAAGTTTGACCTTGTGGGGACATTTTTTGGTCCCGATGAGGTAACAAGCTTAAAAATAATACAGAATTATCTTTTTTGAAAATCTAAAATAGTAGAATGTTTTCTGTGATTGGGCAGGTTTATGTGTGTGTGTGTGTGTGTCTGTGTCTATGTGTGTCTGTGTCTGTGTCTGTGTGTGTGTGTGTGTGTGTGTGTGTGTGTGTGTGTGTGTGTGTGTGTGTGTGTGTGTGTGTGTGTGTGTGTGTGTGTGTGTGTTTGACATTAGCTAACTGCTCACATTGTTACACAGAATTGCATTGTGTGTTTGGTGATTGATGGTAGAGGTCAGTCACTGATCAACATCCTGTTCACAACAGAGCGTGTGTGCGTGACAGTCGCAGAGAAAAGCAGGCACAAATCAGGCATGCATGTCCTGGGCCTAAAAGGTTGCATTGTCTTCTAGTGATCCTTCCATTCTTCAAATGCTTCCATTGGACTAGTTATTTGTCACATTTCATTAATAATGTATTTTTATGTAGTCTTGTTGTCAATTAGCTTTATTTCATTTAAAGTAATATCTAGCACACTAATTGCAAAGACAGTAGTAGGCTATAATAAAGTACAACAGTGATTATAATATGTATGATTTTATTTACATTATTTACCCATGCTTAATGCGCAGAAACTATACAAAACATCTCAGATTACGACTGTAACCCTAGTTCCCTGAGTAGGACGATGCGTTGATGACGCTTTGGGAACGCTGTGACTGCGTGAAAGGATAGGAAAGGGATAAGATAAAAGCACATCCGGTTAGAACCGTGCTAGCTTTGAAAAAGGATGAAGCAAGTCGATCACAGGGATGTAGGAAGTATGGCAAAGTGACGCATCGTCTCATTACCAAATCAGGGAACTAGGGTTACAGTCGTAACCTGAGATGTTCCCTTTCGAGGGAACTCGCCATGCGTCGATGACACTTTGGGAACGAGAATGCCAGAACTCCATACGGCCAAGAACCTGTCATAAAAAACTGTCACGACATGAGAACTCTAGACCCAATAGGTATCCATGTCTAAGTCATAATATCTGACAAACATAAGCGGCGAAGACCAGCCAGCTGCATCTCAAACTTCTTGAAGGGACACCCCAGAAATTAGGGCTTTGGAGGCCGCCATTCCCCGAGTGTAGAATGGGCTCTAGTGGCCAAAGGTGAAGGCTGGCCCATAACCTCATATGCAAGAGAGATAGCCTCAACTATCCACTTGCCAAACGTCTGCTTGGATGCTGGAAGGCCTTTTTTAGGAGGCCAAAAGCATACCAGATCTCCATTACACGAGAGTAGATGTTAAAACTTCATGCTGATTTGTACTCGGCTTTCGCCAAGATGAGCACCAACTAAGACGTAGCTTTACAGTAACCTATCCTTCTCCATCCATTTACGGTTCTTTCCAAATGGTGATGTGAATCTCCTTCTGTCTGGTGTTAATAGCTGCAGTGTATTTGCACACACAATGGCTGCAACAACAGTGCGGTCCCCTCATGACAACCTTCTGGATTGAGCAGAGTAGGGGACATCTCTAGGGTCTTCAAGTGGGCACCTTCCGTCCTCAGTGTTTCGTCGACTAGTCCACGACACGTCAAGAGGGCTCGACAGGGACTCTGGCGTCCCAGAGTCACCCCTCTCCGTCCCCCACTCAACTCAGCCCAGCTTACTGACCTTTACCTCCCCCCTGCTGCTGAAGTTGCTCCTTCCTCGTAGTTCACATGTGACCTAACCACAATCTCTCACAATCTCTCCACAACCCAACCATATGCGCCAACCCGTTTGACTAAGGCTGTCGAGCCCCACTGCGGACGTTAAATCGGTCAGTGGCAACGGTTCCGTATGGCATACTACCGCAAAACACAATATCTGTCCAAACACCTATCCTCATTCACGTAAAATACACAGGAACGTAATAACTGTAATTAATATGCAAACTATACAAATAAACTCTTCAACTTTTCAAGAATTTTTCGAAACCGTAGCATGGCGGCCTGTACACAGCCAGCCAGACTCTTTCCGTCTCAACCACAGCCAGTTGCTGCTCCTCTCTGCTGCTTCAGATAAGATCTTTACTGTGCGACGCAGCTCTTGGCCCCTGAATCCGACGTCTCTGAGGAACCGGGTTGTGGAGTGTGCCACAAATCCTCGACAACCCACTTCCACTGGATAAACCCGGACACTCCATCATCGCTGTTCTGCTTCAGTGGCCAACTGAGCATACCGCAGTTTCTTCCTCTCATATGCCTCATCTACAGCATCCTCCCATGGCACTGTTAACTCTATCAGTTGAACAATGCGTGCTGATCCAGACCACAAAACAATATCTGGTCGGAGGTTAGTGGTGGCAATCTCAGGTGGAAAAATAAGCCGTTGATCAAGATCAGCTAGCATTTTCCCGTCCCTAGCAGCTTCCAGTTGTCCTGAGAATTGGTTTTAACACCTTTTCTTAGTGGTTGGTCGCCTGGGCGGAGGAATATTGTCTTCTGTGTGTAATGTTTTGCTAGAACCGGTAACTTATTGGTCATGTTACGCTTGTCTTTCAATGCTAAAGCCAAACATCGGAGTACTTGGTCATGACGCCAAGTAAACCGACTTTGGCTAAGAGCCACCTTACATCCTGTCAAAATGTGCCTTAATGTGTCAGGTGATGAACACAAAGGACAAGAGGGATCCTCTCCTACCCAGAGATTTAGGTTCTGCGGTGATGGGAGAACTTCATATGTTGACCTGATAAGGAAACTGATCCTACTCTCTTCCATTGACCAAAGGTCTTGCCAGCCCATCTTGTGTTGTTCCACACTCTCCCATCTCATCCACTCTCCCTGCTTGGCCTGGGAAATGGCCTTTATACACCTCATCCTCTCCTCCTGCTTTCGCACCTCGTTGACTACGAGCTTCCTCCTTTGAGCTGGGGCTGCCTTGTGCCATTTAGGAGGAGCTAAACTGAGCCCAAAACCCCCTCTTCCATGCTGTACCTGCCCCACGATATCACCAATTTGAAGGGCAGCCTTTGCTTCTTCCACAGATTTCTTTGCTGACCACTTTCTACCAGTTTTTAACACAGGTGCTGCCTCCTTTACACATTTGTCGTGTGACTCTACTCATTTCCAGTCTGACCTTGGCGCACTTAATCTCTTTGGTTAAAGCAGAGACTGGCAGCTGCAATATTCCTTTACTATAATAACTATAATATAACCCAACAGTTAGGGCTGGGCGATAAATCGATTTTATCGATTAACTCGAATGTGTATTTTACGCCGATTTTTTTGAATGAAAATCGGTTTTCTCTTTAACAACCGCCGACGCTCCCATCTGGGCTCCCGTAGTTCCGACCGGGCTCAGCGCTTGCCATGATAGAGATACACAAACAACATGGCAAATGAGCAAGACCGCGGCAGCAAAAGCACACCCGCCGAAAACATTTAGGCTACAAGCTGAATCTGCAGGGCTGCCAACTCTCACGAGTTCACTGTGAGAGACGCAATTTTGTCACTTTTTACACGCTCTCACGCCACACATCCCTTTTCTCATGCAGAGAAAAATCGCGAAGCAAAGAGGACACTGACACCGACAGACAAGACAGAGCAGGTTACTATTGATATGAAACAGATTCTCAGCTCTCAGATTCTGTCAATTTTATTACGAAATTCAAACAATAAACACCGTTTTGGCGCTTGTAAATGTGACGTGAGAGAACGCTGACAGATCTCAGTTCAAGCGGCACGTGAACGGATCATCTGTTACTCTTTACTACCAACTTACCGAGATGTAATAAAATCGATCGATCAGTGTTTTTCAACCGCGGAAAGATGTCCATAAAACAGCTGGAGAACAACATTTGCCACGTAACGCTACATTTACCTCAGGAATCCCTTTTAATGACCCATAGCAAGCATGTGGACTTAAAATAATTGCTATAGAGAGGAGTATTTTGCTAAATATGATAACTATATTACACATTCATTGTATTTTTACCTATATCATTAAAATAGTATAACGTTGTTATTATAAAAAACGCATTATATTTAATTTGAGTTAGTTTTAACCTTTAATAATACCAGCTGACAGGGCTCTCTGTTTACAGCATTAGGTGAATTTTTTTTTGAGAACAATTAACAACACATTAACGTATCTACCATACCTAATATTTATCCAAACGAATTTATATTGAATCAAGATCAGAATCAATTCACAAGAATTGAATTTAAATTGTGAAATTTGTGTTAAGCAATAATAAAAACACTAGCATACCAGTCATTGTGCCATGTAAACATTGTTTACATGGTTAATTAACTTAATAAAATTGTTTAGTTACCAAATAATTTGACAATCACAACACACTTATTGTGATGCAAGTTTTTTGTTTTTTTACACATCCCCAATTCCAATCCACCCATTTTATTTTGTTACATTTTCAATGTTTTCAAAGACAGGGCCTGTCCTCTTGTCTTTTTGGCTTGTTGTTTCTGATTGTAATTAAATCCAGATCAAATCCCATAAGGGAATATTAAAACAAAATAAAGTTAAAACTTGTTTTGAACAATTTCATCTGCAGATTGATTTTAAGTAGGGAGAGAAAAAAAATCGATTTAAATCGTAAATCGGATTTTTTGTGAAAAAATCGGGGATTTTTTTTTTTAGGCCATATCGCCCAGCCCTACCAACAGTCTTTGAAACTGTTTTACAGTGAGTGACTGGCCTAGCTTTTTCTCTTTTACAACTGTGAGGATCGAGGCGACACGAGCAGGCGAGAGCACGGTCCTCGTTGTCACTGAATCCAACACGACACCAAGAAATGTGGTTCTCTGTGCTGGAGAAAGTACACTTTACTTCGCATTCAATATCAACCCCAATTTTTTCATGTGTGCGAGAACGATATCTCGATGCCGAACCGCCAATTGTTCCGGCTCTGCTAGGATAAGCCAGTCGTCTATGTAGTTCAGAATACGTAGTTTTGACATAGAGCGCTTGCTGAGGCACAGAAGCTAGCGCGGTTATAACCGGATGTGCTTTTATCCTTTCCTGGTCATGATGTCACCCGCCAGTGATGTTCACTCTCGCCATTGAACTAGTTGACACATGTGCTTCAGATGCAATCATGCAGGGGCGTTCCCAAAGCGTCATCGACGCATCGCAAGTTTCCTCAAAAGGGAACTGTAAATAAGCCTTTTGTATATTGACTTCCTGGAGGGTGTAAGGACCGTGACTCAGTGACACATTCAGCATTGTTCTGTTTGTTTATCACTGGACAGGACTGCCAGTTTGTCCAGCCAATAGCAGATGGACAGAGTGTTTGGGATCATTATTTTTGCAATACCATTCGGTGCAGCTAGTGCCAGACAAATGATCAATTCTCTAAACCATCTGACATCTTGTCATTTACCACATTCTACAAATACACAACGTTATGTTATTGCCTATAACATTGCTGTCTCACAAACACTTATTCCAGTAATGCCCACTGTAAACTGATACGGTCTGACAAATTTTCACATAGATGTTCTCAACATTTCTCGTTTTGTAATGCATGTACACAGAAATATCACACTAAAGCTTGTTATATTCCGGTTTCTCTGAAACCGTCATTTGGAAGTGTTGAGAACATCACACATGGACAGAAACAACAGCAAATGCACATACAAAGAAGTTGCTTGTTCACCATCCACAAAGTAAACTAAGGATTCCTTGCTAAATATTTTATTAATATTTCTCTAAAGTTTCAATTCGATTTGATTATGATTCGTAGCCAAATTACACAATTATATCATGACATTTTAAATATGCTCACAATTTGGTTTGGTTGTTCACAATTTTTTAATCACAAATGTAAGGACAAGAATAGTATTTTAGATATCAAATTAATTTGTAACACACTGGGTATGTAATAACTGTTATTGATTATCAAAATTCAATGGATTTTCAGCACCAGTATAAAAGTAATTTCACATTCCACCAACAGTAGCCACTCAACACTAATCCGCTAAAGCTAAGATCTACTCTATATGCTTTCTTTGGCTTAGTGCTGGAGTCTTCAAAAGCTCAGCACTTTGGCTTTGAGTGAAGTTCTTTGAAAGAGTCTTCAACAGAGACAGTAAGCATCTTCTCCAGAGAACTGAGATTACAAGACTTTAGACATGGGAAGAAATGGGACTAGAGCAGGACTGAGGACAGCAGTCAGCAGACAGACAAAAAGACAAACACAGTATCTTGACAAGTGGACAAGTATCTTTGAGGAAGGAGTTGGGTATTCAGTGTTTCCAGTTCCTGTTTCCTATTTGTCCTAATATTTTTTATTTTAAGTTTTTTATACATGTAATAATGCAAACCGAAATCTCTACCCCCTGAAACCTGTTTTAGCACCTTCTGCGGCGAATGTTACCCTAGTTGATAATCCTTGCTTTTTATATTTCTGTTTTTCTTATTTCTCTCCATACTGGTCTGTTTAGAGAATATGATAAGAGCGTGGGGCCGTCACTAATCGCGCTTGCCCTAAATTCGCTCCTGCCCAAGAGGATTACAGAGAAGAGTGGAACCAAAGCTCAACTTAAAGCACTTGAACAGCAAATACTAGCACAGTCTTGATCATTCTTTAAGTACTGAGTTATCTTTGCAGATTATCAGTTTTTTTCCCATAGATTAGAAGCATCTGGAGTGAATTCACCAAGCATTGTGCATCTTTTGTGCAAAAACTACCAGTTTAAACACTTCAGCTGATATTTGTAATATGAGTTCATGTAAATCAACTACCATCATCTTGCTAGTACTCATTTAGAAGTCAAAATGTGTAGCCTAATCCTTACGAAAAAGTACTGTGGGAGTACAATGGTACAGTGACCAGATGCTTACATAATTGAATATGACTCCCATTTTCATATCATGGCATTTTCACATACCATGGTACTCCAAGGTAGTTCAAAGAATAGCATGGCATTATTATGGTACATGCTAAAAAAAAGTATTATCATGGTGTATGTCAAACAACAATGTTATTATAATCATGCGTCTAAAAACATAATATTGCAGTGGTACATGTCCAAAAACCATTGATACAAAAAAGTGGTATTATTATATTAAATGTCCAGGCAACAAAATTTCACATTTTTTAAAATGAAAACATAAAAAAATTGTTATTTAAAGCAGCTGAACTGATGCTTGAGCTCTTGACTATAATAATGACTAATGGACTTGTCCTACTATCACATAGTTAATCTAATGCCAATAATAAGAATCTGTAATGCATGAATCTTCATCAACCTTTTTCATAATCCCCTCAACACTATATAATTCTGGACACATATCCAGTACAAACAAGCTAAGTGCTTAGCTCTTCTATGACCTGATTAGGACATTGATCCATAAGCACAGTGTGTCATTAGGTCATCAGGTCAGATTAAAGCCGTTCTTGGTTCTTAAGACTGTGCCTAGGCTTTTAATCTAACTAAATGCTGGAAGCACCAAACACAATCTTCAGTCAGTCTTGAACGCATGTGTCTGCCCGTCTGTCTGTGTATCTATTTACCTGCCAGTCTGTTTCCATTAATCTGCTAAATACAGATGGTGGAGTGGAACGACAGATGATTTCCAAAGAGAAAAAACGTGATATGATCACACAGCAGATGGAGTGATCCATGCATGTCAATCTACACGTCTTCCTCAAAGGAGTGAGTTCATAGTTCAAAGGGTTGTTGCCATGGATTCAGCTTTCCAATGTTACAATGTTTCTTCAATCATCAATGTAAACAGCTACTGTAGCAGATACAGTACGAAACGTTTAGTTCAATGCTCACTGACAGTTTCTTAAACAGGGCTTTCAATTCCATTTAGAAAAACAGAAACGTCAGAGGAAGAGAGAGAAAATAAGAGAAGCTGAATCTCAATGTGCATGATTCTTCTTCTTGCTAAAAGGAGGCCTATACAGAACTGACGGATGGTAAATATGTACTAACACTACCTCTCAAAACCTTTGGATACAGCTAATCATTCTTTATTGCTACTAATTTCCATTTTTTTGTAAATGGAGTAAATAAACAATTCCTCATAATTCCTATCCTTCCATTATTCCACTGGAACATTGTATGGAAATTGACTAGAAGAAAAGTATGTATTGACTAAAACAGATGTTAAACAACTGAAACCTATCTTATATTTGAAAATTATCAAAGTTGCCAGACTTGCCACCCTTTGTCAAGATAACAGATCTGCACAATCTGTTAATTCTCTAAACCAACGTCAGTTTGTAGGTGCATCCTGGGATGTGTTTTAAACAGTAGGCTACTGAAGGAGTTTCTGTCAAGTCATATTATTACTATTTTTATAATTTTATTTGAGCAATTTGAGCACAATTAGACTTTTCTTTTTTTTTATGTCATAAGAAACAGAAATAAACTCAGTCAAATATGTTGTATGACAAATAAGTATGCAAAAAACCTGTTTGTCCGTATCTGGTCATAGTCATGTACACTACCATAGCATAAATAGCATCTTTATTCAACATACCCATTTTTTTGTGTGATTTGAGCACCTGATGTATTCAGGTTTACACCTGTTTACACCTGGTCACGTTTTCTCAGATCAGATAGCTATCGGATAGTGAAAAGACCAGGTGTAAATGCCCTCAGACATGCTTTTGAGACCACTTCAGGAGACGCATTCCAGATGAAACTGGACAAGTGTAAATGCATCTGGTTGTTGAAACCACATATGTAAATTTTACTTCTTCCAAAATGTTAAAAAAATAAATCGCAAACCGCAGATGAATTGATGTGTATTTCTTCAGCAAGTCAACGTGCAAACTGCCGCTAATGAAACAGAAACTAAGTCGCACGCAGACACACAAAACACAATAATCTTCGAGTAGTGAGACTTATGATCTTACCAGTCCTGATGATCTCTCTCTCCTATTGCGGTCTTTGATCTTGTATTTTGCTTATAATAAATAAAAGCAGCTCATATCTGTTGCTTTCGCTGACGTGTACGTTGCAGATAGCCGTTTTAATAAATCAGATAGCTATCCGATCAGTGAAAACGCATGAAATGAGAAATGACCAGGTGTAAACAGGCCCTTAGATGTTCAACATGTTATAGTTTGAGACACATTAACTGAAATCTGGCATCCTATGTAGTATGGATAGTATGCAAATTGGAATGCAGTAAAGAAAGCAATTGGGACAGTCATAATATCACATGCATCTCCCCCACAGAGTGAACATTTCAAAAATTGGTTTTCTGAGTCTCGTCGTTTAAATTCACTATGGGCCATTTGTGGCGCATAATCTCTCATGAAAGTCTCAAAAGACAAGCTTTCATCCTACAGCCCTTATAAGTCATCCTCTCCCCCCAGTGCCCAGAGCGCTGGATATATTCGATTGAGGATTATCATTGTGCGATTTCCAACATTAGAACTGGATATGAAAAGACAAAGGGGATAGCAATAATGCTGCTAAATGCAAACATACAGTGAGTGAGGTATATACAAACATCTGAAAGCACTCATGAAAAATGCTTCTATTAAGTGTTTTTTCTAATAGAATGTAATAGATTAGAAAT